>NC_056733.1:670713286-670820786 GCF_019279795.1 Protopterus annectens
TTCCTAATTGTGGGTTACGCAGGCGCACATGCATATCCGTATTCTGTTTACATATGTTTACTGGGTCTGTGTGGTTACGTGGTCTGTGTTAGTTGTGACTATTCCGGTAACATATCTCTGATCCGGTTGACGGACGTGTGGAGAACGCACTTACACCTTTATACATGTAACAGTCTTTGCAGCATGGACGCATTACGTACACGGTCACATTTATATGTTCTATAGTCGTAATTCAAATGGGACTGCATTCACGTTTGCCAGTTACTGTGACCACTACACGTTAGCTGTTCGGTCTCATTAATATGCA
The DNA here is from genome assembly GCF_019279795.1 of Protopterus annectens. Classification (NCBI taxonomy): domain Eukaryota; kingdom Metazoa; phylum Chordata; order Ceratodontiformes; family Protopteridae; genus Protopterus; species Protopterus annectens. Next base: position 670,713,594 of record NC_056733.1, read on the forward strand.
TACCCATGGTACTTAGCTACATTTACATATCCCCCCCCACCCCCCCACACTCACGCACGTCACAGGCATCCATTCTCCTGCTGGGAAAGGTGCGGTACTACATGCTAAACATTCCTTATTCCCTCCCGCTCATGGCCCAGGATGCATATGTCGTGACCGCAGGGATGTTCAGATCACAGGGGCTTATATCCCCTATGCATACAGGCCTTCGATTGTCAGGGTGTTCCTGTGGTGCTTTGGGTTTGGTCTTGTCCGCCCAGTGTACGGAACTGCCCTGACCGTGTATGAATGTTAGATGAGTCACATGGGCACGGTTTGTCCGTGTCTATGATACCATGCCCCTCCATTATTCCTAACCGTGTGCGCTGATTGGCGTACCCGTTGCAGATCTTGTTATAGTCATTGCACACGGTCTGGTCGAACGGACCTATTTCCATTACTAACCTCGGTATTTATAACCTGTCTCGCTATATTACATGGGTTTAACATTGCGTGACGGCTTTCACTGAGCCACGGACATGTCCGTTGCTTAGTTTGGGCCAGTCCCGCTCTGCTACACACATTTATCATGGCGGAACAGGTTGAACAGCTCAGCAACGGGGACATCGGGCTCTCCGTCGCTGTTTAGTATTGAATCGCTATGTTGACTTTGTTTCCCAGAGTGAGACAGTGTCGACATTGGTAATGGACATCTCGCGCAGTACGTCCGCACCACCGCGGGTGCCGTATGTCTGCGTTTGGGCGGCGGACAGGCATTATGCTGTGCCATTATGTCTGGGAATATATGGTTTCTTTCCATAGATGATATGGCATACTAGCAATGACCCGCGTCTGGGTGTGGGTACTGCTGTATTTACCCACGGCAAGAGTGGCCTTAGGTCACGTGGTGCCCTAGGCAGAAGTACTCCATGATGCCACCGCCACATCACCCGCTAACCCCATCCTGGTCTACCTACACATAATAAAGGCTTGAAAGGTGCCCCGAGTAGAGCGGCGCCCTAGGAGGCTGCCTAGTTGGCCTATGCATAAGGCCGCATATGTGTGTGGTCCTTCGGGCGTCGGACTCGGGAACATACCACGTCTGCCGTGAGTATATCTAGCATTACCCACATCCAGGTGTGGTTTATTGCTATGATGTTCCACACCTGTGTTTGGACAACCTACAATAGCTTCTGCTATTGGCATGCAATGCTGTGTGTGGTGCCGGTTACCATACATATACCTTTCTCAAAAGCCGAATTTACACTTCTGAACACTACTGTGGTCTCCTTTGAGGCCCCTGAGCCAGTGGTAAACATTACTCAAGCCACTGAATTACGTACATATGCCTTCCACCAGCACCTACAGGACTGCATGAGTCAGGCAATCCCATACAAAACTGAGACTCTTTGTACCAAAGCCAAGCATCCAGTCTGGTGGACCCCAGCCATGAACAAGCTCTAGAACGACTGGAGGTAGCTACTACAAGATAGAGTGGAATACTTGTAAGGTAAGACACCCTTGCTCATTGTATGTGAAAACCTACAGGCTGTCAGGAAATCATCCAGGGGAAATTCAACAGAGGAATCAACAAGAACTCGACAGACAATCATAAGGCCTTCTTTAGCTATGTTGAACACCTGGGAGGACACTCCCAGATATGCTCACACTGGGTTCAGAATGATGTGAGGATGACTGAACCTACACACATTGCCAACATAATGGACGACAGGTTCGGTGCTAACTTCTCCCCTCACCCCACATGGAGAGATATCTATACCAGAGGATTGTAGATCCTGGAACTTCTGTGACACACAGGTGTGAAATGCTCTCTCCAAGGCAGTAAACACAGCATCCATGGGACCAGATGGTGTCCCAGCTGTGTACTCCATGAACCCTGGGGAATTAAACCCACAGTTAGGACAGCTGTTTAACCGTAGCCTCACCTCAGGATACGTACCCAAGTAGTGGCACAAGGCAACTGTAGTCCCACTTCACAAGGATGGTGCATTCACTGACCCTGGTAATTACCATCCCATTAGCTTGACAAGCCTTATCTGCAAAGCCATGGAGAAGGATCATGATGGAAGTCATACATAATGACATAGGGGACTTGCATACTTTGGATCCAACCCAGTTTTGCTTGGTCAAATACAGATCATGCCTTTTAAACGTGCCTGACATTGATGAGGGCAAAGCAGTCCATACAGCCTACCTAGACCTGGCAAAGGCCTTCAATACAATACCACCCTCAGGTATCATTGATAAACCCGTCTGCTTGAATGTAAATACATACTTCGCCAGAGGGGTTGCAAACTGGCTAAGTGACGGAACCCACATGGTCATAGTTGCTGGCGCCATGTCATACTCACAGCCAGTCACAGGTGTTGTCCCACGGGGCTCAGTCCTGGGTCCACTATTTTTCCGCATCTACATTTCAAAAGTACAAGCAAACACAGGGGGGTTATGGCTGACAATGTTTGCAGATGACTGCAAACCGGGTGCCATAGTCAGACACACATCTGACACAGATATCCTTTAGACGGGCCTCACAGCTATGGATAACTGGTGCCAGAGACATGGCCTACAGCTAAATGCCGGGAAATGCATAGTCATACCCTTCGGGAAGAACGAGGTTACCCCTAGATACCATATAGGTGGCAATCCACTGAGCACAGAGGGAGTTACCAGGGATCTGGGGACCCGTGTTGTCGGTAACCGTTTGTTCGACACACACATTGCTAACGTAGTTAGATAGACCTTCTACATTGGCCACCTGATCATGAAGGCATTCACATCTACATCAGGGCAGGTCATTGTCCCCTTGTACTCATCACTCATTACACCTATGATTGAGTACAATGCCCTGTTCAGAATGTCTGTGACCCGACACCTGCAGCAGCTGGAAAGGCCTCGACAGTTCATCCACAAACGGATGCAGGGTCTCAGGAATATGTGTTATGCTGACCAACTGAAAGGGTTCCATCCCTATTCCATCGCATACCACTTGCCCAGAGGTGACCTGTGCCTGGCATCCAAGGCCAGGTCGAACCCGGATTTGATGACTATGCTTCACCTAAAGAATCTAGATCCCTCAGAATCACAAGGGCTGGTGACATACACCTTGGCACTGTCATTAATAGAACGTGCTGGTGGGACACATTCATCACCCAGACACTCACTATGCTGTGGAACAACATCCCAGTACATGTGAGACAGAGCACCTGGCTGGCCTTGTTTTAGTATTTTGACAAGGATGTCTGAATTGCTTTATTCAACTAACCTTATAAATGAATATTTACTTTGCCACATTTTTAATCTTTACATTCCATTGATATATTTTACATTAGTCATAATCATAGTGTTTATCTCTATATATTAGGGTTCATTTATATTACTAGGTGTCTCTACTTCTATTAATATAATGGCACAATCCCTAGAACATATATATGTAACGTATACACTCAGACACTTGGAAAACATTATGTTGGGTCTTCTTTCATATTAATACATATAGTATTATTTTCGTGGAAGAATGTAGATGTTGAAGCAATGTCTGATTTACTCACTGTGTGCAATCTGTAACCCGAGTAGACTTTTTAGCTTGTTCGCCTTTAAGGCATTTAATTAATACTTAGCACATCTTATTTACTGCCCAATTAAGGGTGTTAAATGTAGTGAATTGAACTGCATTGTATGTATTCTGAAGAAGTCTGCTTATGAAGCAGATGAAAAGCGCTGCAATAAACTATGGTGACTGCATTTAATTCCTGGTGGACTCTGAGTGGTCACCGGCCATTTCTACGGTATCTCATTTTTGCTTTGGACTTTCTCATCTGGGTCTCTGTGTTATTTGTATGGGGAATGTCAAGTGTAGTCCCTATGTGTATTACCTGTGTAATGCCTTACTGCGGCAGTGTAATTCCACCGGGTTTGCAGTTAGGGGCGCATTCTTGTTCATACGCTTGTCCATCCATGTGAATTGCCTACTGGACACTGGTATAGGGCTGTACACATTTCACGCCTGCATTTAGCATTCTCCAGTGGATGCTTTGCATTATTAGTAGGGAGTAAGGCAGGTACTACGTCCACATCCCTCACACGGGGCGGGACAACGGATTATCAGCCAGACAACACAGAGCCCCATTTCTGCATACCCAAAATCCCATGGCTGCAACACTCGACAGTACCCATTACACATCCTTCATGCGTGCGGGACTGGGATGTGGACGCACATGTATGGACACGTCGATCTGGGTATTTCTGTTCATATGTCCTGCATTTCATGGACTCTTGTCAGCAACCTTAAACATGCTGGTGGTGCATATGTCTAACTGTGCCGTAGTCACGGCTATATCATCGTCTGTTGTTCGGACACGGCTGGAGTGGGTTCTGTGAGAATGTATTTTTGGGTCCTTCAATGGACACCAATGTGCATATGTCAAGTTAGATGTTGCTGGACTATGTCCAACTGGCCAGTGCTTTTCACTGCTGCTGTATGTTCCCCAATCGCGGATGTCTGTTTGACTACCCATTCTATGTGGTGCTACATAACCAGGTGATTTAGTACTGTGAACAAATGTTATACATCCAAAGATGCTGGTTAGCAACTGCTTCAAATAAACCTCAGACATCCCAATAGGACATATCCGTCACTGTATTTTCAACATAACACCACCGGAACATGTTGATCACCTATGTATTCATTTAACCATGTTGTCTTCATAGGTGGGAATGCCATAGTTTACATATCCTACTTGACGTTGTGGGTGTGCCATTAGTATGTGTTCCACAGGTCGCACATCTGTTCCGCTGTATGGTAGCTGGTGCTCCTCATTCTGTTGCTGGCAGATTGAGTGCTGTGTACGCCGGTGTTGGCACGGTGGTCCAACTTTGTATGTGGAATGTCAACTGTACTCCCTATGTATATTTCCTGTGTTATGCCTTACCGCTGTGTAATTTCCGGTTTGCAGTTGTGGGTGCCATCTTGGCCGTACGCTTGTCCATCCATGAGAATTGCCTACTGGACACTAGTATAGGGCTGTACACATTTCACACCTGCATTTACCATTCTCCGGTGGATGGTTTGCATTATTAGTGGAGAGTAAGGCAGGTGCTACGCACACATCCCTCCCACGGGGCGGGACAAAGGATTACCTGTGAAACAACACCAAGCCCAGTTTCTACATACCCAGGATCCCTTGACTGCAACAGTCGACAGTACCCATTACACATCCTTCATGTGTGCAGGACTGTGATGTGGGCGCACTTCTATGGACCCGGTACCCTGGGTATTTCTGTGCATATGTGCTGCATTTCTTGGACAGCTATCATCAACATTAAACACGCTTGTGGTGCATATGTGTGGCTGTGACATGGTCACGACAATGAGTTCACGTAGGTGATGATGGAAGCGGGCACACCTTCCTTTAGTAAATTTTTGGGTCCTACAATGGACACCACTGTGCATATGTAAAGTGTAGAGCTTGTCGGACTGTGTCCTTGTGGCCAGTGGGTTTGACTGATGCTGTGTGTTCAACAATCGCGGATGTCTGCTTGACTACCCATACTGTGTAGTGCTACAGGAACCATGTTTTCCGAGACCAGAACCCAATGGTGTACATCCAATGTTGCAGGTTAACAACCGCTTTAATTAATCCCCAGAGGTCATGGTTGGGAGGTATCGCCACTTTATTGTCGGAACAACACCTCCAGACTAGGTACATCACGGGAACTTTAGCCCGGTCTTACCGGCCATTTGCAACTGTAATTAGCAGACACGTGTCAATACATGTATAATAATACATATTGTCATGCCGAAGGTAATCTATGTTATTTGGACAATGGCTTCGGCTATTGGCATCCGTTGCTGTGAGTGTTGCCGGTTACCATACACATTGCTTGCTCAGAGGCAGACTTCCCAATTCTGCACACTACTGTGGTCTCCTTTAAGGACCCTGAGCCAGTGGTCGACAGTACTGCAGCCACTGCATCACTCACATATGCCATCTACCAGTACCTACAGGACTGCATGAACCAGGCATTCCCTTACCCTACTGTGGTTCATTGTACCAATGCCAAGCATCCAGTGTGGTGTACCCCAGCCATACACAGGCTGTACAACAAGAGGAGGTGGCTACTACAAGGTGGAGCAGACACCTTGTGAGGTATGACACCCTTGGTCATCATATGTGTAGAGCTACACGCTGTCATGACATGGTCCAGGGCACGTTCCACAGATATACCTACATGGACCTGGCTGACAATCATACCACCTTCATTTGCTATGCTCGACACCTGGGAGGTCACTCCCACATATGCTCTGACTGGGTTCATGAAGATGTGGAGTTTACTCAACATACACACATTGCCAAAATACGGCCTGACAAGTTCGGTGAGGACATCTCCACACCCTCCCCCCCACATGAGGAGATGTCTGTACCAGCGGTTTGTGGTCCCCAAATGTTCTGTGACACACGGGTGGGACATGCTCTCCAGGGTAGTGGACATAGCATCCATGAGACCAGCTGGTGACCCGACTGTGTACTCCACTATCTCATTGAGGAATTAGACCCACAGTTAGGACAGCTATTTCTTTGTAGCCTCACCTCAGGTAACGTACCCAGGTTGTGTCGCACGGCAACTGTAGTCCCACGTCACAGGGCCAATGCCTCCACTGACCCTGGTTATTACTGTCCCATTACCATGAGGAGACCTATCTGCAAAGACATGGGGAGGGATCATACTGCGGCTCGTAGATGAAGGCATAGGGGACATTCATACTTTGCATCCAACACGGTTTGGCTTGTTCAGGGGTGGTTCATGCCTTTAAAGCATGGTTGACATTTTCGGGACAGTCACCGAGGCCATTGATGGGGGTCTTGCAGTCCATACAGCCTACCTCGACCTGTCAAAGGCCTTCAACACATTACCCCCCTCAGGTATCGTTGATAAACCCATTGGCTGGGATGTGAACACGTACATCACAGGATGTGTTGTAAACTGTCTATGTGACACAACCCACGCGGTCATAGTTGCTGGCAGCATGTCAGACCTACTGCCTGTCGCAAGCGGTGTCCCATGGGGCCCTTCCCTGGGTCCACTCCTCTCATACATCTACATTTCCACAGTACAGGCACACACAGGGGTGTTATGGGCAACATTGTTTGTAGATGACTGCGAAACAGGTGCCATAGTGGGACGGACATCTGACACAGATATCCTTCAAAGGGGCCTCCCAGATATGCATATCTGCTGTCAGGGACATGTTCCACAGCTAAATGCTAAGCAATGCAACATCATACCTGTCGATGAGTACTAGGTCACCCCTGTCCAGCATATAGGTGGCTGTCCACTGAGCGCAGGGGTGATTACCAGGGATCAGGGGACAGAGTTTGTCGGTCACCATTCGTTCAACACACACGTTGTTATCGTGGTTCGGTGGGACTTCTACATTGCCCACCTGTTTGTGCAGGGATTCACATCTACATCAGGGTAGGTCATTGTCTCCTTGTACCCATTACGTGTTACACCTATGATTTACTACATTGCCCCATTTGGAGGGTATCTGACCCAACACCTACAGCAGCTGGGAAGGCCTCATAGGTTAATTGTCATACAGATGCAGGGTGACATGGATTTGTGTAATGCTGCCCCACTTGTAGGACCCCTGCCCCATTCAGTCACATACCTGTTGTTTAGTGTTGACCTGTGCCTGACATACGAGGCCATGTCAACCCATATGTCATGTCTATGCTTCACCTACTGTATCTGCATCCCTCAGAACCACAAGGGCAGGTGACATGAACCTTGTCACGGTCATTAATGGGATGTGTTGGAGTGACACATATGTCACCCGGACACTCACAATGCTGTGGATCTACATCACAGTACATGTGAGACAGAGATCCTTCCTAGCCTTGTTCGGGGGTATGTTGTCCATTGGATGGGGAATTGCAGATATAGGCCGGGGATTACATCATTATCACTGCTTGTTAGAGGTACAGCAATATCATAAGTATTTTATCTCCGGCACAGAAGGTTGGCAAAGTAATCCTAACTATGGTGTAGGGTTATGGCTGAACCTGGGTCGATGGCCTACCCTGTACCTATGGACGTATGAACCTATATTCATAGTTTGTCCCATTTACACTTGTCTATCCCCTATCCTCTTTCTCAAGTGTATATTTCTGTGGCACATGATTGTCCTCTGTATTACTTGCAGGTATGCTGTCTACAGTGCACATACGTCACAGTTGATGACAGTGTATCTGTGTCCCTAACACTGTGATACTGAGGACTACCACACATCCTTCACAACATTACATGCATATGTCCATTCTATTCTTCTTTGGCCTATGGGGTGTTAAGGCAACAATTACACAAGTCCCTGTTTGTGCATGCTTCATGTTGGTGTTTGACCAGCCTCCATTGCAGTCGTGTGTTGGACGGTAGTGTTTATGTGTGTTTGGCATGTGTTTTTATTGCCGGTACATCTGTGGGAGGTGTGGTTGGTACATGTTCCTCTTTGCAGGGACACCCATCCTGGGGTTTGTGTCATGCATCTGCACTTGGCACGTGCCATATGTCCTGTACTATTCCCACAGTCGCGTATGCCTTCATGCACTACTACTGCGTGTTACTGGCTGTTTGTATGTGGTACACATGGTGATTGTGGTGGTTGGCTTGACCTATTCCCATGCTAGAACATACACATCTGTCAATTACGTTGTTTAAATCAAACTGTAACACTCATTCGTCTTTTCAAAATGACAGTCAATAACACAGGAAGCTCAGATTAACAACGTTTTACTACTGTGCACCAGGAGGCAAATAACTATGCAGTACAAGTTTAGAGTTTTGTCTTACTCTACAAGTAACAGCTGTATGAGTATTGTGTTTGCAATCATCTTTTGCACACCTTAATGATGTGGTCAGTCACAGGGCATTTACATCACTATAGTCCACAATATTGTATTCCTACAACAGTGCTAAGGTAATGCTTATTAAATGTTTTCCCATGAGGATAGCACAGCCTTGCAGACCACATAGTCAATTAGAATGTCCTTCGTAAATTCTGCTCTGTCAAGGTTCCAAGACTGTTCAGATCCGGTCGTCACTTCCTTTCCTACTAGGTTCCTTTGTCTCTCTGGTGAACAGCTGTACTCTGTCTTAGATAGAGCTCACAAGGCCATCCTCCTCAGTGGAAGGATGACAGATATACCTGTACATACATTTATTATTCTCTAACCCAGCAGATGACTAATGCTGAATGACATACACCTGCTGCATTGGTTACTGCCAGGGTCAGGGTTCAATCACACTGCAGCTACACTACAGGCAATTACATGCATGATAAGCTCTACTGCCATATTGTAAAATAGAATAATATGCATTATACACTATTTGCTTCTAAACTAGCACATCATATATATGTTTAAATATATATTTTGCTAACATTCTCCCTCCTTTGATTGCTTCTATTCTATCCAGAAACATATACAACATTATTTCATTCCTTAGCCTCTTCCTCTCTGGAACGTTTAACTAGGCAAGTCATTTGTTGTACATTTCAGAAAGGATTTCATTTTGTATTAACAAATACCACTACAGGTCTTGATACATAGTCTCGGTTACAGATACGTCGACAGAGTCCCTGACTAATACTTACATGCAAAGTATCCCGCAACAGACACATGCTCCCAATATGAGCAGAACGACACAAATGGCAATCAAGATATTCAGTATGACTGAACCCCATCCACCAAATGGTTTGTGGAAATGGTTCGTCAGTGGGTTTGGGCCTGGTTCCGCCATGGATGACACCTGCTGTATTACCTCTAGGTGGGCGTTGATATTGTTCATGTTATTTGGTACTTAGACACCGCGGTCTTCTTTGATAAGCGCGCACGTACCAATTCTCGCAGCCAGGGTGCAGTCGTGCGCTATTACATTTTGTGACACAACAGTTCTCATTACATCCAGTTCATCAGTCACAAGTTCAAGAGTGAAATGTCACATTGCTCATTCCTCCGACAGGTTTTGACAACTTCCTCTGTTCCCTGATTGATTTCACTACTCCACAAGCTGGGAGTGTTCCAGCCCAGGATATAACGCTGTCACTCAAGTCCACATGAGTCAATATTCCTTTATCTCTTGCAGAAGAATGGATTTTCAGAACAGCTTCCATTTCACCCACTGGATTAGTAGGTTTCTTGACTGTGTTCCCAGTTCTTCGAGCTATATGTCTTATAGTTCGCTTGCACTCCAGAGGCAATTGTGCAGCATGTCATGTGACTGGAGCCAGATAACCCAAAAAACAACTGCCGGACCAATTCTCAGGTAACCATTGATATGCTTTTTTCCCACAAACAAAATAACAATATTCTACTTTACTACTGATGCGGGTTAACTCTGCATGTAACATTTTCCTGTCTATAACAGAGGACTGTTTATACTATTCAGGATGTTTCTGCACATCTTTCCACGTTGTTCTCATGAAGCTTCAATACAAATCATGAATGTTGCTACAACTAGTACTGTGATCTTTGGCTGTTATATGACATTTGTAAGGCACAGTTATGTTACAAATACTCCCACCAACTTGAGCTGTATCATGTTTATGAAAACAAACAATTCCTTTTTGTGTAACAGGTAAGTACAGTGCCACTTTGTCCTGTGATCTCACAGAACCTGTATCAAAGTGTAAATATTCACAAGTCTCAATCTAGCCCCAAGGGGACAACATACATCGGAAGTCCTCCATATGATGTAGGTATGGCAGTACAAACACAGCAATTTAAAATGTTCATAGTCTGTACATGCACACGCGTCATGCCTAGGTATGTGTTGAAGTTTGGATGCCACTCTGTGGCCAGTTCATCACGTATCACTATTTGTATCTGTGTAGTTATATGCAGGTAAGGTCCCAGCAAATGTAAAGTCAACACAAACATGGTTAATAGGTGTATGATCAGTAGGACAGTAAACCAAATGTCTTTGGGGTTGCTTTGTATTGTTATACAGTCTGGCCCAGGTGATTCAGTCTCTATGGTATATCAGCTACAAGATGTAAATCAGACTTGATATCCTTTACCGGTTTGAAAAATGTGAGGTGAACCCAGGACGACCTCTCCGCAAACTTTACTGCAGTAGGCGTTGCCAACAGTACCTGGTACAGACCTTCACACGTTGGACTCAGAAATTATCTTATTTGGATAACAGTGAAATACACACAGGATACTGGAGTCAGCTATGCGTCCGCCTTGCTCTTTATCTGTAAAAGACTTTAACTGCAAAACAGTGTTATTGGTTAACAATCCTCTCATGTCACCTGCTAATGAGCCATCGACCTCCAGCTCTGCAGGCATGACAGCTTTCCACTCTGGCACATGATATGCCATTCCACATACTACTTTGAAGGGGGTCAAACACTTTACATTTGGAACTGTTGTCATGCTCAGCAATGCTAGAGGTAGACAGCAAATGCAACTCGTCTGGGTGTCACCCACCAACCTCCTCAACTTATTTCTCGGGATCCCATTGTATCGCCACCAGTCATGCTGACTGTGGGTTGTACATGCAATTTATATTCATGGAAATGCCAAATAATCCCCCAGGTTGCTGGATTGTCTGGTTCACAAAATGTGTTCTATTGTCACTGTAGCTTCTTTACAGTATGCCAGATCTAGGGCTACTTTATTTTACTGGGACCTTTGCCACTGCTGCTGCATCCGGATTCCTGGTTGGGAATGCTTCTACCCATTTTGATAATATATCTATAATCACTAAACAGTATTTCTTCCCTTCACATTTATTCAGCTGTATAAACTCCATACAAATAGTACGGAACGGTTATGGTGGTGTAGGTAAACCCACTTCCTTCGGTTTACATGCTCCCTGTGCATGATGTTTACTGCAAATATGACACGCTGCTCATGATGTTTGTATGTGGTTCCTAATTCCGTATGTTAGGGATATTCTGTTAACCAACTGTACCATCCCCCCTGTTGAGACATGGCTCTACCCATGGCTCAACAAAGCCGCATATCTGAATACATTAGACGTTAATATTGGCTTTCTCACTGTGGATATGTACAGTCCGTCTTCAAGGATTGCTCCTCGTCATACCCACGTCTGCTTTTCTGCTTTCGTAGTTGATGTTTGCATTGTTTGTAACATTTCTACATCTAGAATGTCTGAGGATTGTCATTCCTCATTCAAAAAGACACTTTCCAACTGTGAGGCTGCTTGTTTTGCAGCTGCATCAGCTCGTGCCTTACCTTTCCTACTGTTATCCTGTTGCTTTGTATGAGCTGCACATTTACAATTAGCTACTTTAGTGGGTAACTGAATGGAATCTAATGCATTCAAGATCAATTGCGCATGATTGATCGGTTTACCAGTGGATGTTATCATTCCCCTATTCTTCCACTGCTGCTCATAAACATGCACTGTACAGACAACATACTGACTATCGGTATAAATGTCCACACATCAGTTTTTCGCTAGAGTACAAGCACGTGTTAAAGCTATCGATTCTGCTGCTTGAGCAGACACCTTATGCTGCAGGGGTTGGGCTTCTACAATCTCATTATCAATAACTACTGCATAACCTACTTGATTCTTTCCTGTAGGTCTCTTTCTACATGATCCGTACACATAAACTGTCACCTCTGCATCATCTAAGAGTATATCAGTGATATCCTGTCTGTGTGGAGTTATTTCCTCCATTTCATATAGGCAACTGTGTGGTGTGCCATACACAGGTGTCGGACATGACGTTGATAGGTTTAATGTTGTACAACGTTCAATCACCATATGAGGTTGACTCGGGTATGGTCAAACAAGACAGATGTCTAGCACGGGTCAGGAATGCTATTTTCTCTTGCAGCAGAATGATCGCAACTGCATGAGACACTCTCACAGTGAGAGGGTGGAATAATAACATTAAGGCCGAGGCCTGTACTGCCATGGGTGCTGCAACAACTGCCTGTACACAGTGTGGCACTGACCATGCCACAGTGTCCAACTGCGATGAGTAGTAAGCTATGGGGCGTTGCTTACTTCCATGCTGTTGCATCAAGACTGACGTCATATATCCCTGCTTACAATCTACAGTCTGACAACATCTGTTATGATTATTCAGGAGACCTAATACAGATGTTGAAGCTATCAATCGTTTTAGTCTGCAGAAAGCTGTTTCTGCTACTGGAATCCAGTGTAGTATATGTTGTGCTGCCATAGGTGTATTAAAGATTAAAGCAGACAATAGAGCAGATTCCAAAGCATTGTTTGGTAACCAGCTTTGACAAATGTTAGTCTGCCCAGGAAGGACATCATTCCCTTCTTGGTAGTTGGCTTGGGTGCTTGTGAAATTGCTGCCTTCCTATCGTCATGTAATGTTCTACCCTCCTTGGATACCACATATCCCAGGTACTTGACCTGTATTCTCTGTAGTTGCAATTTATGCTTGCTTAATTTATGTCCCTGTTCTGCTGACTATTTCAATAATGCTATTGTATCTTCCCTACATTGCTGCTGGGTAGGGGCCGCAAGCAGAATATCATCCACATAAAGTAGAACTTGACTGGCCCCGGGTGGAATTAACACCGGAATGTTGCTAGCCATCTCCTGTGCAAATATCGTTGTACTTTCACAGTATCAATGCGATAGCCGGGTATGGCTGTATCTGTTACCCTGAATGTAAATGCAAAACAATACGGACTATCTGGATGTATAGGTATTGAAAAGGAAGCATAGCTTATATGTACCACGGTAAGATACTTCTGTGGCGGGTTCATAGCATTCAATATAGTGTGTGGGTCTGGCACCATCGGTACCCTAGGTATTATTACATGATGTACAGCTTGTAAATCCTGTACCATCCGCCATTCCCCCTTTGCTTTTCTATCAGAAGATACAGGGGTATTGCATGGTGAATAGTGATTACTTTGTAGATGGGGAATTCCCTCTGTGACTTTACAGATATCTTCTGGTGTCCACAGTCTATACACTAAGGGAGTTGGGTCCTGGCCTTCCTGTCCTGCATGAGGGTTCGGTACTTCAATTAATTGACAGATATCCTCACTCTGTTCTAGTGACTGTCTTCTTACTTGAGTGTCCCTAGGTATGTTACGAGTTCGGGATGTGGTTTCAATAGCTTCTCTTACATTTGGTCATTGTGATACCTCTGTTGCCACAGGATAACGTGGGGGGGACAAGCCTGCCCTCCCGCTTCATATCCTGGATGTGGTATCGGAGGTGGTAGGGGGTGGGGGGGGGCTGTCGCTACTACTGTATTATTATCTTCTTTGTGTACGTATGATGCTTTCGCATTTCTAGTGTTCTGTTCCCTTCGGTTCACTACCTCAATCCACCTATGTGCTTGACGGATACCCAATTGTCGCTGTTTTTTCGCCTGCACATCTTAGGGTTGCCACCTTTTCAAATGCACAAGGTGGGACATTAGTGTTAGGAACGTGTAATTTGGCAGGGCAAAACATACCCACGGCCAGTACAAAGGGCAGCAATTCACTTTTTGCCAGGAGAGCAACCTATTCTTGTAGCATTTGAGTTGCTTATTCTGTTTATTATGATATTTTGGTGTTTCAGATACAAAATTACTGTTTTATGCTACCATTTAAGAAGATATCTGAGAAATCTTTGTCCTAAGATATCAGGACATTTGCCATTTGTTCAGTTTGTTTGCAGGACACAACTGGCCAAAGAGGGACTGTCCCTCACAAAGTGGGACAGGTGGTTACCCTAGAACATCTGCATCACATTTTCAGTGATTCCAATGTTTCAGTAACGATATTTTGTCTAATATACCATCAATGTCATATTTATTACCCCATTTTGCAGAATATCTCACATTATGTGCTCTCTGCAATTGCATATACTTCACGATACCCGTCAAACGCGGATCACATGATCTGTTTGTGCACTAATCTCCCATATCCTCTACACGACTGTTACGTAACCCTTCTCTCGCACACGTGGTATCTCCTTCCCTGTATCCACTGTAGTGTCTACAATGACTATTTACTCTACTCTGTGTTCCCTGATCTATGTCCAGATTTAAAACTACTTGGATTGGTCTTCAACCTGCTATCACAACTGTTAACAGAAACACAATGTAGTCTGGTCCCTGATCTACAATAGAGACAAAGAGGCAAACCCTCCTTACCTGAGCCTCCTGTTTATGACTGCACGCTTTTCTTCTTGGGATCCAGTTTTCCGCTTTTCAGCCACAGATCAGACAGTGGACAGCCTCTTTACACACAACAATTCAGTCGGAGGTCTTTTCACTCAAGAAGAACCATTTAGGCAAATTCTCCCGCACATGTCTAACCACCCATGCACTCTGACCTGTAGCTTACCAAGGGAATTCGGATGACAAGGACCACAATGTCAAATAAGTTGTTAAAACCAGACTGTTGAAATCAGTAGGCTTTTCTAGGTGACAGTCAATAACACAGGAAGCTCGGGTCCACAACGTTTTAGTAGTGTATACAGGCAGGCAAAATAATATACAGTCCAAGTATGAGAGTTTTGTCTGACTCTATACAGTAAGCAATTTCTTTATATAGTGTTTACAATCAGCTTTTGCCCACCTTACTGACGTGGTCGGTCACAGGGCATTTCCATCACTATGGTCAGCAATATTCTATACATACGTGGGTGCTGAGGTCATGCTTTTAAAATGTTTTCCCATGAGAATAACACAGCCTTGCAAGGCACCTGGTCAATTACAGTGTCCTTCTGTAATTGTAGCTGTTTCAAGGACCCTGGAATGTTCCGATACAATAGTCAGTTCATTTCTTAATACGTTCCTTTGTCTCTCTGGTAAGGAGTTGTACTCTATCTTCGATAGAGCTCACAAGGCCATCCTCCTCAAGGGAAGGGAGGATGTTATGCATGTACATACATTTATTTTTCTGTAACCCAGCAGATAATTAATGCTGAGAGACATAAGCCTGCTGTACTGGAAACTGCCAGGGTCAGAGTTCGATCACACTGCTACTAAGCTTCACCAATTACATGCATGATCATTTCTACTGCCATATTGTACGGTACAATTCAATGCATTATATAGTATTTTGCTTCTAAACTGGCACTTCATATGTGTTTCTATATATATATTTCTAACAACATCCATCCGGCCATATGCATGTTGTTCCGTCCTTTACCTTGACCGTGTGTATTTGGCCATCCTTCAACGCTACTCTCCACATGTGATGTCCCACCTTCCCCTTCTGTGCCTGTGGCACCCTGTTAGGACGTCCTGTTTGGTAGGCACATGTTCCGCTATATGTGTTTGACTTCTCTGCATAGCTAATCATCGATGCGGTGGTTCAACAACCCAACTTGTCCACATGTGTACAGTTATGTGCACCGTGGCGTGTGCAAACCTATATGGTTTGGACGGGTACATACCACATGCGGGATGTACACATTCTGCAGACACATTCACATGCAGCCATTTCCATATCTGTACCTGAGGTGGGTTGGTGACATGTGGGGCACATATTTGCCCGCGTGGCACTGCCTAACACAATACTTCTTACCACATTTCAGGTATGCCCATTGTGTGTAGGTGTGTAGCTGCACAAGGATGCTAGCTGGTTTGGGTGCACAGGCGTACATGGGTGGGACTTACATGCTACAATGGGGCTATTGTGTATTACATCTGCATGCATGGGTCCTGCTTCTGGATATTACACTTAGACATACGCCGTCCTGTGTATGTGACAAACACGTTGCTGGGTGTGGGACATGTTGCTATGCACATGTTTGCCTGTGTTTAGGGTATCTTGGTTCCTTCCTGTTGTTATGTCGACACAGCTACCCGGCTGTGTGCTCTCACTACTGCTTGTGACCATTATGGTTGACACCTTTTCCAATGCCCATAGTGGGACATCTTTTGTGGAAACATCGGATTTTGCAGGACAACACATACCCACAGCAAGTGGAGTTGACAGAACTTCACTTGTTTGCCATAATATACGCTTATTCTGTTAGCATTTGGGTTCCTTATTCAGTTTCTTATGCCATGTATGTGTTTCATATACAAAATATATATTTTATGCTACTATTTCAGGTATATTATGGAATATTTTTGGCAGGAAATCTCAGGTCATTTGCCAGTTTTTCGATCTTTGGCGGGACACATCTGTCCAATGAGGGACTGTCCATAGCGAAGTGGGACAGCTGGTAACCCTGGTGACCATGCCCATGTCGCTACTGGGGTTGCCACCTTTTCCAGTGGCCAAGGTGGGACATTTTCGACTCACATCAGATTTTACAGGCCGACACATACCCACGGTCACTATATAGCATAGAACTTCACTTGTTTGCCTAAATGAAAGCTTATTGTTGTAGCAGTTTGGTTGCTTATTCTGTTTCTTGTGACATTTAGGTATTTCAGTTACGGAAATAACCATTTCATGCAACCATTACATTAAATACGGGATATCATTATGTCCTACAATCTTAGCACATTTGCCGTTTTTAATATTTTTTATCGGGACACAACTGCCCATAGAGGGACTGCCCCTCGCAAAGTGGGACAGGTGGTAACCTTAGTCGCTACTCCTATGTCGGTGCGGCGCGCTGACATGCTGCGGTACACCTTCTCTGGGTATGCCCACTGACGGTACATTGCGGGACAAACACTGTGTTACGCGTATCCTTTGTTCCTTGGACGGGTACACTTAGGGCTTCGTGGGTTGTATTTGCTTCTCCGTTTTGTTGGGACGGGTACTATGTTGCATACTCTACGTGCGTTTCATTCTGCACGGGCCCTGGCTGCTGCCATTACTATTATGGGCAGACCGTGGCAGTCAGCACATTAGGTTGCTCATCGCCTGCCGGCTTAGCCACGCCTCCGGACGCATCCTACTTGGGCTCGCTCACGTACACTACGCATGTGTCTGTGGTTGCGGCGCGCTCTTATTACTATGCATATGGCGCTACTACACCGACTATTCACTGCACCGCCGGCGCAGGCCTTACACCGGCCATGCGCCGAGCTTCATGAATCCCGGGGAAAATTACCCATTTCAGCACATTTCAATCAACTCTGATGACTAAGTGAGCAGTCTATTAGCTGGAGTAGAGGATTAAGGCTTTTGTCACCTGTAGCCAAAGTACAGGGTTTAAGCTAACCTGCCATCCTTAAATAGTGTATTTTACTTACACACACACACACACACACACACACACACACACACACACACACACACACACACACACACACACACACACAAAATATGAGTATCTGCTGAAGGAATGCTGCAGGTCTGTGGTAGCAAAGAAGTAGTTTCAAAATTCTCCCAGTTCTGCGTTTGGAAGTTCCAATGCATTCATGGGAAAGTGAAGTTCCAGTGTGCGTTTAAATTCTGCATGTTGCTGTGTGAGAGTCATACTAAAGATGCATGCACAGACCACAGATGCAGAATGCATCTTTAACAAGGAAACTTTGTGCATGCCTGTCATGCCTGAGTCAAGGAAACAACTGGAGACTTCCATGGGTTCTAGGTTCAATATTACTATACTAACATGACACAGGCATTACTTTTAGAAGTAATGCTTGGCTTTGCCCTTGCAATCATGTGTCAACTTTAAGATATCCTTCACCAATGCACTCTGATTGTTCCACATTATTTAGGTGTTCAATGAAAGACAAACTGATGAGTTGTGAACAAGAAGGGAAGATGCTGTCTGCCATGGGAGTGTGCTTTGGGAACCCTCAGTGACCCTTTAGCAGGAATGAAAAGGTTTCCAAATCACTTTGCTTCAGGAAACCCCAGAATCATAACTTTGATTCCTCCTCAGATAGGGGTGGCCACTGCAGACACAGCACCTTCATCCACATGGTAGTGTGGGTCTGCAAAACCAGGAATTTTGGGAACTCTCTTCCATCAAACAACCTTAATGTCCCTGGAGGTTTGCCTTGGCTGTCTGCCTTTGCATGCTGTCAGGGGTAAATTATCACTCCATTTACTATGTGGATGGCCATCATACAAGATAAATGAATGAGGGAGATAATATCCAGAGGCTATATTATACCCTTTTTCCAATTTCCACTGCCTCACCAATAGATACTTCCAATTGTTCCACCTCACCAGTTCAAAGGGTCAAAAAGAGATGTTTCCCTCCTTCTCAAAAGAAAAGAGAGAGAGAGAGAGAGAGAGACATTTAAGAGGTTCTTCAAGACTAGCAGGGGTCAAGAAACTATTCCAAATTCTTTTTAGTACAAAAGAAGCACAAGGACCTCAGGCTAATACTGAAATCCAGTGGCCTAAACCTTTATGTCAATAAGACCTCCTTCAGAATGGTGGCAGTGCAAGTGATTTTTCCCTTTCTAAAGGCAAATGACTGGATGTGCTCCACAGACCTTCTGGATGCTTAACTCCACTTGAAGACTACAAAAGAGTCCAGAAGGTTTTTACATTTTTAGCTAGGTGCCAATCACTACCAGTTCACAGAATTGCCCTACAGTCTCTCTACAACCTACCAGGTGTTCACCATGTGCAAGGCACCAGTCACAGCTCATCTATGACTAAAAAATGTCTGTGTTTTTCCATACCAGGACGTTACACTGCAACAACCAAAGAGGTCTTACTAGCAACCAGAGAGGGCTTTATATGGTTCTACTTATCTTTAGGTTTTCCTATAAATAAAAAAATGTCTGTTACTGACACAACAGTTTACTTTCATAGGTTGCTGTCAGGACATGACAAGTTGTATAGTAGGCCTTCCCTTGGCACTAGTTAATTTTATCAAGAACACTGTCCAGATCCTGCTACTCAAACAGTTGCCTCCAGCTTTTTTGGTTCTTAGGGTTTTGGGCCTCATGGTGGCCTCCATAGTTATGGTCAACCATGCTCAATTTTATATGAGAATTCTTCAGTGGATGCTCACTTCAGAATGGTCCCAGTTAACAGATCCATACTTCCACCCCCAATTTGCATAACTCAAACCTGCAAGATTCATCTGATAACCACATCAGTGTGTGATAATTCTTTTGTAATGCCATTTCCAACAGATGCAATGACCACAGATGCCTCCTTCGGGGCTGGGATGGAGGCACATCTCTAGGTGCTGATAATCTAAGGACTTTGGACACAGATAGAGGTCAAATTAGATAGTGCATTGGAGATGAAGGTGGTTCTCTTTGCATTGCAGGAATTTCAGAACCTCTTACCTACTGGAGAGTTAGCAGTCCAATTAGACAGTATGTCTGCATTATGGTACATCAGGAAGTAATGCTGAACCATACCCTTCCCCTCTGCAAGGAAGCCAAGAGAGTCAGGCAATGGGTGATAGATATGCACCACTTTCTTACTGCAATGCGCATTCATGGGAAAGGCAACTGATTAGTAGAAAGGCTCAGCAGGTCTATCTTCCTGCCTCTCGAGTGGTCCCTCTATCCATCAGTAGCTCAATGCATATTGACTACTAGAGCCAGCCTTGTTGTGATTTATTTGCCTCCCCCACCAAAACCAAATGTGGCTACTATTTCCACTGATACCCTTCAAGGGTCTGTCATTGAGAGATGCTCTAGTCTGTCTGACTGTGGCCACCTGATCTTTTTTATGCCTTTCCATTAATTCACCTAATTTTCAAGATCTTTCAAAGACCATCAAGGTGTGAATTCACAATCATTCTCATTCTCCCACTCTGGCTCAGGCATATCTGGTTTTCTCTCCTCTAAGGAAGCCCCCCCTTGGCTTCTAGATCCCAAACTGGATCTTCTCCTGCATCCATCTGAGCAGCCTTACCCAGACCTTCAGCATCTGAGTTAACCACATGGTATCTCCAGTTCCCATGATGTTCTGTGACTCTTCCCTTTCCCAGCTTTTTTACATTTACCTGCTTCTCAGATGCAATTCACCTTTAAAATGTGGTAGAAGTAAATGAAAAGAATAGTTATTGGATGTTAACAGTTTAGATTTCAGCTCCACAGAACCAAACCATTTAGGAAAGAGACTCAATTATTCATACTTTTGTTTCTAACAAAATGGGCTGAAATTAAAAATACAACAGGAACACAACAAACTTAATAACAAACCAATTCCTGTAGTGCCAAAACAGGGGGCAGAACGCAGGCAAAATCCAAAAAACTATTTATTAAAATAAAACAAAGGTTTAGCACTTTCGTTCCATATACAACTTTCAGGAACTTCCCCAGAACAAACTATTAAAAATGCAAAATCAATTTTATAATGTAATGAACCCATGTGACCCAACCATTTAGCCAATGCCAAAAAAGAAACACTTAGCATAATTAATTAGAGGACTGTTTCAATTTCAAAATAGAAGAAACTGAAACTGAATCATTTAACCTAGGGAAACAGGTGGCATCCAACCTAAGTTGCCATATTAGCAATATGTTTATCCACCACATAACCCCAGGAATCCAACATTATTTGATCCAAAACAACAAAACAAAAAGAATGATTTTCATTTTATTCAATATGTTTAAACAAAACATTAGTTTTTTTACAGTTCCTGACATCCAAAACATGCTCACAAATCCTGTTATTCATATTCCTGCACATCATGCCCACATAAAAAGCAGGACATAAGTCACAACAAGCCAGATAAACAACTTGGCTAGAATCATAGGAAAAATGGCCAGTAACTTTAAACTGAACACCTCTTACTGAGAAACTATCTCCTGTCTTAATATAACTACATGACTTACAATGACCACACTTGAGCATACCTTTTTTACCAAAATTGTCTTTCCCAAAACCCCACTCAAGTAGGTTCTTAAAAGATTTATCTCTTCGATAGATAATAACTGGTTTGTCCCCCATCAATGTAACATTAAAGACAGGCCAATTCCGAAAAAGACATTCAACAATCATGGCACTATCAACCCTAAAATTTGTAATAAATAATTTGGAAGATGCATAAAGCTCATTTGTCCTATTAGAGGTCCCAACCTGAAAAGTGTTAGTACCACTGTTGGTTAATATAGATTTAAAAACCCCATTGAGCCTTTTCCCAATAACTTCATTACATAATAAAATTGAGAGCAATATTAAGAATTGTCCCTATTTTGGGGCTTTTGTCTCCCCCCATTTTTATGGCTTTGTCCAGATTTCTTGCTCTAACAGGTTTTGAGGTATAGGAACCCCTCATACTCTGAGCCCATCTCAGTTTGCATTTGTCGGGGTCAGGTTATGCTTATTCAGTCTGGTGGACTTTTTTGAAAAAGTAACCAAAGCAATGGACGAAAGTAAAATCATACACTGCATACCTCGACCTGGCTAAATATTTTGACACAATCCCCCACCCAGGCATATTAAAAAAGCTAAATAAACTGGGAATAAAGCCCTATGTCAGCCATTGGAGTGCCAGCAGGCTCAAAGATAGGATGCAGGAAAACAAAAGAGGGGAACTTACCTCCTCAAAGAGACCATTCACCAGTGGAGTCCCCTAGGGTTCTGTCCCGAGACCTCCCCTGTTTGGCATCTACTTTTCCTGAAGTAAAAGCCAATAGAATGGACTCTGGCTAACTAAGTTTGTAGATGAGAATCAATCTCCAGCAAACGTGGTAAAAAAAACAGCAAATTTACCAGAAAAAAACAAAAAAATCACCACTGCAAGCTATGGAGTCAGGCTGACTAAGTGCTTGTTACCTCTAAATAAGTCCAAAACTGCTGCTCATAAAACAAGAAATATTTATTATAAAACACAACGACCTGAGCGCTTTCACCCACCATAAACCTAGGGCATCATCAGAGATAAAAACGGCACATCTCCCGATCCTTAAATAAGGAAAATCAAACACAGGTGATCCTTAGCTAATATAACTGCTTAAAGACACGCCCCACATCATGAAAAATTCATTCTGAAAAAAGCATATGAAAATTGACACTTTAAAACCTTGTATGTTGTCAGGTATATGGATATTTTATAATAAAAATGTGTTATACTGGCAGTGTACAAGTCACTATTTTAACTGGGCTCTTAGCTTTAATACGCTGCTAATAGAACAAGCTTCATTAATACTAGGACTAGCCATGTCATTAAATCTTAGTTCCCATTCCAGCTCTTTATATTCCAACATATTTTTTGCACACCCCCCTCTTGATTGTTCATTTGCACTCTATAATAAACAATAAACATTTTTTTAAATTAGTGCACTTGGTAGAATGGACATAGAGAGCATTAGTGTTTTTTTATTTTTTATATCTCTTGTGTATTCTGCCAAACGTTCCCTCAATTTTCTAGTAGTTTTCCCTGCATAGAATGCCATACACGAAATGTAGGAAGCTACATAAACTACATAATCTATATTACAGTTACACTTGCCAGGACAACATAATGTTCTATTGTACCCAGGAATGACATTATATGGACCATCATTAACAAATTTACACATTCTACAAGAACCACATTTAAACATTTTCGAATTTAGATTTATATATTTGTATGTGGATCTATTCCCACTGTCAAACCAATTTTTCAGGCTTCTGCCTTAAAACATGCTATAACTGGTCTGTCCCCAAGCTTAGAAACCAATTACTGGGAATAAAACACACTCCAGTGGTTGTTGAGTATGTCAGCTATATACTGCCCACAAGAATTATTGTACTTTACAACCAAAGCTCCTTCTTCTTGACATCACTCATCACAATGTTTACCTGTAAACCCATTTTTTAAAATGGGTGCAAATTTGTTACCTCAGAATTTTATTTCTTTTTTAATTTTCTTGAAAAGATCCATGGGGTAACCCCTGTCCAAGAACAACCCAATCAACGTTTGTAATTTGGTAAGAAAATTGACATCATCACTGACTAACCTTGAAAATCTGACCATTTGACCTTTGATAATACTTCTTTTTTGGTGTGGGGGATGACAACTTTCATAATGCAACATTGCATTAGAATAAGTCTTTTTTCTGTATATGTTGGACCCCCACCTCTTATTAACAAGGTCCTTATAGATGTGAATGTCTAGGTAATCGATACTTTCAGAGTTAATATTATTGGTAAATCTCAAGAAAGTAGCGGTTTTACTTATATAGTCAAAAAATTCCACAAAGTCTTCCTCATTTCCTTTCCACAAGATTAGTACGTCATCTAAAAATCTAACATACCTCAAAATGGTTTTCATGTGTGTTGAAGTGAATATGTGGATTTTTTTCCCACTCTGACAAGGCTAAGTTAACATAAACAGGTGCACATTTTGCACCCATTGCTACACCAGACATTTGTTGAAACAATTCTCTTTCAAAGTACAAATAATTATTCTAGATTTTTAGATGACATACTGATTATTTTGTTGTAGTAGCTTTTAAAAAGGCGTTCTTAGTGAAAATTATGATATAGATAAAGCGGATTTCTGAAGAAATTAAGTAAAGTGTTCAATAGTCTTTAAATCAGCTGAAGTTTTCATAGGTGTTCCTTCTCTGCATGGTGGATGACAACATGAAAGTCATTGGTGCTGAGGAGAGTTTGGATGTTACCATCTTTACTGAAGCTGTGGAGGTCTGATTGAAGATGAGCTTGACTGAACTTTGAAAGTTATTTAGCAAACTGTCAAATGATACAGCTAGGATGGAAGTGAGTGATCTGTATGTTGATGTGTTGCTTTGTGAACAAGCAGATTCATGTTGCGTATGCAGGAGGAAGACAGTAATGAAGGAGCAGTTCAACAATATGCAGGTGAAAATAGCACTGTTTGCTTTGAAGTTGGTTTAACAAGAAGATAAGACCTCAAGACAGAATCGATCGATGCATAATGGGAATGCAAGGCAGGGAAGGTTTGGACAATTTCACATTTATGAAGGCTAAGCTAGCAGATTAATCTGGTATTCTAGTGAATTGTATTGGTTTGGAAGGTGCTTCTCAGGATTCTTTATCATTTTTTGCATTTGTAATTTAATGATGTCACAGTGTTTTGGTGTGATTTGAACCTTTGTTCAAAAAGCAGGCTTTGACCGTATCAGCCAGATAAGACTTGTGAAATTGCAGGGGAAACAAATTATTTTTGATAATGACTTCTCCGTTTAGATGGCTCCAGTCCTTGCCATCATATGTAAACATCGCCTAAACAAAAACCTAAAATTTAAGTTGATGTATCCAGGACTCTTAAAGAGTTTCAACTCCACTGGGGGTAAGAGTGTTAGGGGATGTGCAGTAGGCAATAGACAGGGTCTGCCAGTTCAAATCTGAAATGCCAGTTAGTGATGCATTTCAAGACACGGGCAGAAATGTGACCAAACATAAGCTGCAATACTTTCAAACTGCACAGGTCAAAATGAATGGTTAGTGCACTCATATTGCTGTGCTGGAAATAACCTATTATAATTGTAATGTAGAAAGTCTGAAACAACCAGTACACTTTTTCAACATTATTTAATTCATGCTGAGTTATTGTACTTTTTTCATTTTCAATATGCACTGTTTCAAATGTCAAATAATTTGTTATGGTTAATGTTTGATAGTCTTAGTAGATCTGTTTCATTGCTATGATTATGTGAAGTTTTTTGACTGGCTAGCTTCTGTAGGAGTGGTTAATGCATTGGATAGGCTGGCTTCTTCAGAGATGGAACCTTTCAAACTAAATTCCAGAAGGTTTGCTCACTTCATTGCTCTTCAGTGTTGGGCTACTTCAAAGATAAGAAAACTACAGAATCCATTTCCATCTGGGTTCTTCCTGATTAAACTCACTACAAGGACTTCATCAGGTTCCTGGGACTAGATCTCCAGTATTCCATCCTTTGGTAGAAGCAAAGCCTTCCATGTGACAGCTACCTGAGCCTGGATTCCAGTTAAGGAGCAGAGTGCCTGTTTTTGATTGACCTGCTTTTGTGTGAGCTTTGACTGCATTTTGATTGACTGGCTTCTGAGGGAGAAGATCCTTACAAACTTTAAATACCAGGAGGATTTCATAGTTCACTGCTCCTCAAAGATGGGCTGCACTAAAGATAACAGAAGACTACAGAGAAGGTGGAAAAGACTTGAGTGCTTTACCTTCTGTGTTTCTATACAGATTCAGCACACTACTCAGACTTCATCAGCTTCCCAGTGTTATTTTACCCTATCCTTCCACAGCCCCTACCCTACACATTAGATTACAAAACGCCATTTTCTTCATAGTACTACTATGCAAATAATCTGTCTACAAGTTAGTGGTGTTTTGTTTTTTTCCTTATTTGTTTCACTGATTGAGAAAGGAGATTGGTTTTGTTTTGTGATCGGTATAGATTCTGCAAAGCTGGATTTCACGTAAGTGTGCTGACAACATGCCGGCATTGATATGATGTGTATCAGTGTTAGTGCATGTTGACTATTAGTAATATACTCCCTCCTTGCAAAGGTGCATCAACATCCTCGATCCTGTCCTCACAAATACAGCCATTGTCTGCTCCTTCCCCATTATCATGCTCTCACTGGTCAAATCAGATCATCATATGATCCCAGTAAAGATCAACTATTAATTCATCTGTCTTTAGAGACTTCTCCAAGACCAATTTCTTTGCACCAAATGAGGACTTGAAATGGTTCAACAGTCACCCACCTCTTCATGACCATATAGAAAATATGCAAAGTGTATACTCCCTTCTTAACTCTTGCATAGAGGCTCATGTTCCTATCACTACAAATGCAACACCAGGTTTAGACACAAACCCTCTGGTGAAATTCAACTATAAACAAATTCTCCAATAAAAGGAAAAAATTCATATCTTGAAATAATAAAACAATTAAAAAAATGTGTATGTTAAAACTGATCTCATATGATTTAACAACTCAGGCAAAAGACCAAATCTTGCAATGCCTGTTATGAACTAAAAATTGTTCCATGAGCAAATGATAACCACAAAACAATCTTTAATTATGTAAAGAACCTCAGAAATAAAACCCAGCATTGCACCAAGCTTTTCTCTAATGGCATAATCTGTTCACACCCTGAAGATATAGCTAACATCCTTGCAGATAAATTCACCTCCAGCTTCTCCCTTCTATTGCCTCAAAACTTTCCAGTACAAAGTTAACAGTGCATAACCCCAACAGTAATTACACTTGAATAGATACTAAAACCACTCTCCAAGTCCAAAAATGTCAATTGCATGGGTCCAGATAAAGATTATAATAAGCATGACTGACATTACCCACAGTTAAAGCACAAATGGTCAGATAACCACATGGGCATTCTCAATACATTGTGCCACACATAAGCTAACCAAAAATTATTACAAATGTTAAGCTGTAAAGCAGTCCCTTTATGTTTGTGAACTACATAACTAAAGTAAAATCTGTCACCCAAACCAAAACACAAGCCAGTACAAAATAATCACAGATATAAAGGAACTACGTCATATTTGTGATCTGAAAATATGACAAACACAATTGACCTAGTAAATAAATAAAAACATAAACCAGAAAGCCAAACACTGCCAACTCATCAATGCTAAATTCACTATATATATATATATATATATATATATATATATATATATATATATATATATATATATAAATACACATACACACATACACACACACACATACATATATCTATATATATATATATCTAAATACACATACATACACACACACACACACACACACACACACACACACATATATATATATATAGATATAGATATATATGTGTCCCCTTCAAAACATCTAAAACCCATAACATCTAATTTCATAACATTAAGACCAGAACATCTAAAACCCAAAACATCGAATTTCATATCATCTAACAGTACAAATCACATGAAAATAACATCTCCTGCACATATAATGACACCAAACTACCAAACACACTTTTTACTACATTTCTGCAGAGGGGCTTGATACCTTGGGATTAAGAAATTAAATTTTTCCGACTGTAGTGTGATCTTGGAGTTGGTATATTTAATTTACAGGGGGTGTGGGGGGTGGAGCCCCCTGCAGAAACATAGTAAAAAGTGTGTTTGGTAGTTTGGTTTCGTTATATGTGGAGGGGTGCTATTTTCTTGTGATTTGTAGTGTTAGATGTTATAAAATTCGATGTTATGGGTTTTAGATGTTTTGGGTTTCAGATGTTCTGGTCTCATTGTTATGAAATTAGATGTTATGGGTTTTAGATATTTCAAAGTAGACTCATATATATATATATACACACACACACACACACACACACACACACACACACACACACACACACACACACACACACACACACACACACACATATATATTTATCTTTACATGGGGACTTTATATCCCTGCTGCGCAGTATGAAGGTTCTATCCTAACACCCTTGTAACTTTTAATACTAATGTCACAGTTGCACAACAACACCTAAGTAAGTCTCCATGAGGTATGCTGTCTCTGGTAATATATGAAGCTGGCAATAGCTGGCTATGGCCAAAGGCACTTTCAACAATTTGTGGCATGAACTCTTCTTTGGACAAATAGACTTTTTGATTAAACGAATGGTAACCTAGATAACATAAAGGGTTCTTTATTGGTCAGTATGAAATGCCTGTTTCAGACTTCTTCCTTAAACTGAGAAGTGGAAAAATACGATCACTGCTTCAAGACACCAGCAAACCACACCAAGCCTTGGAAGTATATCTTTTAATACACCGACTAAGCGCTTTCACCAAATAATTGGCTTCTTCAGAGTCAGTGTTGCAAAAAAACACAAACCTTTTGTACATTAATCATAATGACATCACATCCTCCTTCAATAAATTAATTAAATCCAATTAAACAATTGTGATTAATAATTATTGTTGTTAAAACCACTAATTCTTGTCAAAAAATCTATCTTACACACAAACAATTTAAAATGACTTTGTACACAAAACTTTAAAAACATTTTGACATTTTAACATACAAAATTCACATACATACATTTTAAACTTTGATATACATCCCCATTTTTTTACATCCCCATTTTTTTAAGAACATAAACAGGCTATATAATACTAGCCTTGTATTTCAAAACTGGTTTTAAAGAAATATAATCATTAATGCCCGGATGTCTCGTGGCATTTAATCTCAACTGCCACTTTGTTTCCAATAAAGCTACTCTGTTGCTAATATCCCCTCCCTGTTCTAAAAATACTCTATCAATAATGAAAAATATAAACTTCTTAAACTCCTTACAACTCGCACTGTGAATATATAATGCGTTGTGTGAGTCCTTGTTCTTAATTGCTCTCACATGTTCAGTAATCCTTTCACGTAATTTACGGGTGGTCATGCCTATGTAGAATGCTTTGCAGGTTATACATGAGGCCACATATACCAAATTCTTGGTGTTACAATTGCACTTCCCTGGGCAGGATAAAGTCTGCCCCCACCCTTTTACACACACATATGTTCCTTCTGCTATATACCTGCAACATCTACAACAACCACATTTAGACATCCTAGATGTCCTGTTCCTAGCCTTCCATTCTAAGATGCTTTTCAAGTTGTCACCTTTACTATAAACTATTCTAGGACTTAGTCCTAATATCTCCTTTGTAGTGCTACTTAGACAATACTCCCACATCTTACGTAAAACTTCTACAATTTCCGCACTTCTTTCATTGAATTTTAAAATAAAACATGCTCCAAATTAAGTTAATGCATTGGATACTTCCTGATTATTCACCCTGTCATTCGCCCCACACAGAATAAGTGAATATAGTGAACTTCTCCTTTTGTACACGTCTCTTTTTAACTTCAATAACAACTTAAGCGGGTACCCCCTATCAATCAGCATACCAATCAACTTAAACATTTCCTGTTTAAACAAACATTCATCACTCACCAGCCTAGATAATCGCTCCATCTGTCCCTTAGCCACACCCTTCCTCTGATGGTACAGGTGACAGCTTTTAAAGTGCAACAATGAGTTTGAATACCTTTCTTTTCTATATATAGTACTAGATAAACCTACTTCACTCTTGAAAATTGTTATATCCAAAAAATTAATACTGTCCTTCTTCCACTCAAAGGTAAATTTCAAACAGCTGGTGGTGTTATTCAAATATTCAATAAACTCCACTGCTTCAACTTCGTCACCTTTCCATAAAATAAGTAAATCATCAAGAAACCTATTATATAGAATAATATTCTCCATAAATCTGGATGGGAAAACAAACATTCTTTCCCATGCTAAGAGAACCATGTTCGCAAAGATAGGGGCGCACCTAGCGCCCATTGCAACGCCGGAGCACTGCCGAAACGTCTCTCCTTCAAATTTAATAAAGTTATTCAAGAGAACCATCTCCATTAACTCACAAATTAAATTAATCCTGCTCCTGTCTATATTACTACTCATTATTAAACTCTCATGAAACATCTCCAGACCCTCCTTGTGAGGGATGGTGGAAATCAAATTCACTACATCTATGGTTAAAAAACTATATAAGCCATAATCTTCCTTAACATCTCTCAATCTCTCAAGACAATGCCATGAATCTCGTAGTACATGAGGGACCTCGTCCATCACCCTCTTACACATAAAGTCAACAAAGGAAGCCAAGGGTTCAGTTTTTGAACCCTTCGCTGCTACAATAGGTCTAAACTGTAAGTTAACCACACCTTTGTGAACCTTGGGGATCCCGAAAATACAAGGCATGACAGGATTTTTAACCATCAAATAATCATATTCAACTTCTGTAATCATACCTTGAAAAAGGGCATCCAACAGATACAATTCGATCCTTTTGTAAGAAATGTTGATTTCATTTCTCGATACCCTTAAATATGTTCCATTGTCTTCTAGAATAAACATCATAGATGCAATATAATCCATCTTACTCATCAAAACCATCCCCCCACCCTTGTCTGGTTTCATGCACCTAATATTGTTAGAATTCATTAACTCTTTTAACAATAGCCTTTCTTGCGCTGATAAATTATCAGTCAAAATGTGCTTAGCACTGCATATTCTCCTAAACTCAAAGTCTAATAATTTTTCAAGAGCGGCCACTTCACTAAATGGTGGGGGAATAAAAGTACTTTTCCTTGTAAGTGTCTTACACCCTGGTGCTTCAACATTCATTTGTATACTGTGATTGTCATAAAAATACATCTCCAAATTTAATTTCCTTGTGAACAATTTCAAATTAATCAACAAATGAGCTACATCAAGTTTGAAGTTTGGTACAAAGTTAATCCCCTTAGTGAATAATTCAAAATACACATCACTAATTTCCTTGTCAGTGTAGTTGTAAATAAAAAAGTCACATTTCTGTATAGTTTGACAAGTCAGTCCTAACTCAGCACCAGAGGAATCCCTGTCACAAACATTTTGAGTAGGAACCTCCAATAAAACATTGTTTAACTCATCTAGTACAACAACCTGCTCATATTCCATGTTAGAGTCAGCTAAACACAAAATAGAAGATTCAGCCTTAATGTTAACTTGCAAAGCTTCAAATTCATTTCCATTTGCATTTAAACAAACATTTTCACATCCAACCCCAGTACCCCTTAGTCTTCCCACATTGTCAAAACACATTTCATGCACAGGAGAATTGGAAACAAAAACATGGGAATCATGTGCAAGCACAATAGTATCAACTGTCCGGTCATGCCCAGGGTCAAACCTGCAATAAGCAGAATCACTCTCAATCAATACACCCTGTGATATTCTTCTCTCCCCCAATCCCGGTACTGTTTGTCCATCATTACTGTCTTTTGTGCCTTGCTTAATAGTCTCTTGGACCTTTGCGGCCCCATGGGTGGATCCAAAAAATCCACTTCTTCAAAAACTTGATCGTGTATGTCCCTGTTAGCACCTTCAGGTGCTTCGTATTCTTGAACCAAATCGTTCTGATTGACATGAGAATAATGATTATTTACCTGGTTCAAATTTGGATTTGTATTTAAATTTAAATCACCTCTAACCCTAATGTTACCAGGCGGGTAGGCAGTATTTTGCTGATAGTCAGCTGTATCCCTTGCTAACTTTTTGAATTTAAGCGCCATGTTTTTGTCCACAAAGCCTTTTAATTTTCTAACAACGTTGTTAAATTGAACTTCGTGTTGAAAAAATAACAAATCAGTACAAATGCTGTTGTGAAGTTTCAAAATATCTTCACAAAGGGATAGTAGCTTACTAGAATTGTTTCTAATGATAATATTTAACATATCCAGACCAGTTTTGTCATACAAGGCGATAAGCTCCTTGTAAGCCACTGAGCCAACATCTATGCCCATTGGAAGCTTCCATATCCGAAGCCCCTTCGGCACTTGGTTAAGCTCCCTTGAATGACCAAGAAACAGATTGTCAAGCTGTAACGCTTTATATTTGGTACAGAGTCTATCGCACCTGAAAATCTGCTCCTTTAGTGTTAACGGAACTATGGGCTCCAACCTCGAAACCACTGCCCGGTCGATAAACTCGGGCTCTTCAAACCATGATTGTAAATCATGGTCCCTTGCTTCACCATCAGGTCTAACTAAAGGAACACGAAACTCCGAAGCTGCTCCAACACTCCCATTCGGGCCAGCCGAAGATCTCACACCGGAATTTGAAACCACCTCCGAAAAAGTAACCGGAACTGCAGGTTTCTGCCCTGGCGGCACATTCGAAACTGAAGCAACCGGAGAGTGCATGGTAAATAGTTCTACCTGCGAATCAGTGGGGCTGGACGCCACTATCGCTTTGTCCTTCTCGTACATTTTAAGTAATTTATTCACTGCGATGGATAATTCTTTTAATACACCCTCCATACTGCTCGGCACAGTACACCAATAGCCAGAAGAAGAAGAATATGATTATTTGATGGTTAAAAATCCTGTCATGCCTTGTATTTTCGGGATGCCCAAGGTTCACAAAGGTGTGGTTAACTTACAGTTTAGACCTATTGTAGCAGCGAAGGGTTCAAAAACTGAACCCTTGGCTTCCTTTGTTGACTTTATGTGTAAGAGGGTGTTGGACGAGGTCCCTCATGTACTACGAGATTCATGGCATTGTCTTGAGAGATTGAGAGATGTTAAGGAAGATTATGGCTTATATAGTTTTTTAACCATAGATGTAGTGAATTTGTTTTCCACCATCCCTCACAAGGAGGGTCTGGAGATGTTTCATGAGAGTTTAATAATGAGTAGTAATATAGACAGGAGCAGGATTAATTTAATTTGTGAGTTAATGGAGATGGTTCTCTTGAATAACTTTATTAAATTTGAAGGAGAGACGTTTCGGCAGTGCTCGGCGTTGCAATGGGCGCTAGGTGCGCCCTATCTTTGCGAACATGGTTCTCTTAGCATGGGAAAGAATGTTTGTTTTCCCATCCAGATTTATGGAGAATATTATTCTATATAATAGGTTTCTTGATGATTTACTTATTTTATGGAAAGGTGACGAAGTTGAAGCAGTGGAGTTTATTGAATATTTGAATAACACCACCAGCTTTTTGAAATTTACCTTTGAGTGGAAGAAGGACAGTATTAATTTTTTGGATATAACAATTTTCAAGAGTGAAGTAGGTTTATCTAGTACTATATATAGAAAAGAAAGGTATTCAAACTCATTGTTGCACTTTAAAAGCTGTCACCCGTACCATCAGAGGAAGGGTGTGGCTAAGGGACAGATGGTGCGATTATCTAGGCTGGTGAGTGATGAATGTTTGTTTAAACAGGAAATGTTTAAGTTGATTGGTATGCTGATTGATAGGGGGTACCCGCTTAAGTTGTTATTGAAGTTAAAAAGAGACGTGTACAAAAGGAGAAGTTCACTATATTCACCTATTCTGTGTGGGGCGAATGACAGGGTGAATAATCAGGAAGTATCCAATGCATTAACTTCATTTGGAGCATGTTTTATTTTAAAATTCAATGAAAGAAGTGCGGAAATTGTAGAAGTTTTACGTAAGATGTGGGAGTATTGTCTAAGTAGCACTACAAAGGAGATATTAGGACTAAGTCCTAGAATAGTTTATAGTAAAGGTGACAACTTGAAAAGCATCTTAGAATGGGAGGCTAGGAACAGGACATCTAGGATGTCTAAATGTGGTTGTTGTAGATGTTGCAGGTATATAGCAGAAGGAACATATGTGTGTGTAAAAGGGTGGGGGCAGACTTTATCCTGCCCAGGGAAGTGCAATTGTAACACCAAGAATTTGGTATATGTGGCCTCATGTATAACCTGCGAAGCATTCTACATAGGCATGACCACCCGTAAATTACGTGAAAGGATTACTGAACATGTGAGAGCAATTAAGAACAAGGACTCACACAACGCATTATATATTCACAGTGCGAGTTGTAAGGGGTTTAAGAAGTTTATATTTTTCATTATTGATAGAGTATTTTTAGAACAGGGAGGGGATATTAGCAACAGAGTAGCTTTATTGGAAACAAAGTGGCAGTTGAGATTAAATGCCACGAGACATCCGGGCCTTAATGATTATATTTCTTTAAAACCAGTTTTGAAATACAAGGCTAGTATTATATAGCCTGTTTATGTTCTTAAAAAAATGGGGATGTAAAAAAATGGGGATATATATCAAAGTTTAAAATGTATGTATGTGAATTTTGTATGTTAAAATGTCAAAATGTTTTTAAAGTTTTGTGTACAAAGTCATTTTAAATTGTTTGTGTGTAAGATAGATTTTTTGACAAGAATTAGTGGTTTTAACAACAATAATTATTAATCACAATTGTTTAATTGGATTTAATTAATTTATTGAAGGAGGATGTGATGTCATTATGATTAATGTACAAAAGGTTTGTGTTTTTTTGCAACACTGACTCTGAAGAAGCCAATTATTTGGTGAAAGCACTTAGTCGGTGTATTAAAAGATATACTTCCAAGGCTTGGTGTGGTTTGCTGGTGTCTTGAAGCAGTGATCGTATTTTTCCACTTCTCAGTTGTTTTACCCTGTCTTGGGAATTGTTGCCATTTTGTGTTCTTCCTTAAACTGTTCAACAATTGCATCTTCATTGGATACATACTAGGAGTCTAAATAGCAGGTCTAATAGTTCTGCTGTACAAGGGTGACCCCAGCATGGAACCTGGCATGTATTCGTCTCACCAGCATCATTTGCAGGGTTATGGAATGCATTGCCGTGGACCTCATAAGCAAAGATATAGAAATCAACAGTCCTAGTCCCAAACCAATCTGGACTCGCAAACTGCAGACCATGCCTAGTAAATGCAGTTGATTTCATAACAGTGCTATTTGAAGGTAACTTTGTGCACACAGTTTACCATGATTCAACTAAAGCTCCACACCCCTTCCCCACAGATGACTATCAGCTGCCACCAACTTGTCTCCTTGTACGCCTGGCCTACCAGACCCACCTTAGCCTCCCCCAGGCTCACACTTGACCCACATTCAGGGCAGGTGAGGAGATCAAGGATGCTGTTCCATGTTAAACTGCTGCCAGGGAGTGTACTCTAATGTCCTTCCATCCTGTGGCAACCTTACAAGCTGTATAACTGTTGCCTATGGGAGGTAAAGTTGCACTTCTGTGCATGTACAACCTCTAGACCATATGGCATATCGCTTGCAGTGTGGACCTCACAAAGCTCTTTATGCTGCTACTGCAGTGAGTTAGGTAGCCTCCATAACCCCAGGATGTGCGAACCGGTAACAGTTGCTCACTTTCATCCTCCCCTGTCTGGTCCCTTCAGCATCTGTGCACCTAGTAGAACCTGGTTTGTCTGAGACACAGTAAAGGCTTTATCATTCACCTAAGGCTTTTAGTACTAACCCCGGCCTGACATCATCATCAATAAAGTGGCCAAACTCAGTATAAATTCCTGTGTTACCCACTGGATTGCCAACTGCCTCACTAATAGACAGCTCTCAGAGTTAATGGTACACAACCATCAAAGAGATTCTGTTTTGGGACCACTTCTATTTGGCAACTACTTCTCAGATGTTAATTCTAATACTACATGCCACTGGCTGGCCAAGTTCATGGATGATTGCAAACTTTTATATTGTCATCTCCCCTGAGAGCACTCAGGTCTTCCAAGAAGACCTAACTTGGACAAACTCATGATTTTAGGATCACAGTCTAAAGTGGAATGCCAAAAGGAAACTTCACACACCTAACATATTAATGATACCTCCCTTAAAGTAGGCAGTATTTTTAGAGACCTAGGCACCTTCTTGAAAAAAGAACTCTCCTCTGTCATCAGGAAAGCCTTCTACCTTGCGCAAGTGATTACTAAGGCATCTCCTCTCAGTCAAAAGAGATCACCATTCCGCTCTATCTATCCCTTCTGAAGTCCATACTAGAATACAGTGCCAACTTTGGCATGTACCTGTCCAAGCACCTAACCCAACTTGAAAGACCCCAGAAATTCCACTCTAAAAATGTCTTGGCTATGAGCTACCTAAGTTAACTAGAGAATCTAAAAGCCCTGTCTCATCCAGCTGTCTCCCTCAGGGAGATCTATGTCTTGCCTAAAAAGTTGTAAATGATACAATCTTGCTTGATTTTTTATGTGTCTATAAAACTGGTAGCAACACAAGTAACAGATCACGGAACTTAAATATATGTTACAAAAAAATAGGAGTTGTCATGAAAGATATTTCTGCCAAAGAATTCCACACCTCTGGATCAAGCTCTTACTTTCTGCAAAGCAAAGCACATTCCTCACTGTTTTCACCTGGTTTAGACAATTGAATGGGAAACTGCACGTTTACCACATGTCTCGTTCTTGTACTATTATGGCTGGGTGGGAGTAAGTAATTTGATTTACCAGCAGGGATTCAAACGTTTTAACTGCTGTTTTGAACCCTATGAAAATCTATACCTACAACAGCTTATCCAGTCTTAGTGTTGTAGCTAGTATCATGTAGTTGCCCTTCTTTTCCTGTAGCTCTTACATTTTCTAGTTATCCAGTGCCCGTGTCCCTTTTCCCACCACCCACAAAATGAAGAAGTATTTTGTCATGTCCAAGCTAAAGTCTGACCTCTCAGTCCATAACTCATTACCTCCATACCTGTCATTTCTTTTCATTTCAGTTCCTTTGCAAATAACTTAAAGAATTTGTGGGCTTAAATGATATCCTACCCTTTCTCAACTGATTTCTGAGAAGAAAGGCCAAAACCTGTCCTCATACAACTTTCCTTGTATCGCTTTTATCACACTAACAGCATTCTTTTGTACATTCTCCAACATTTTACTTCTTTTTTCCTATACAGTTTTCTAGAATTGCATGTGGTATTATCCTTGAGCCTTCAATGACCCATAAAGTGGGAGAATTACTTCTATGTTCCAAGAGTCTCTGATCCTGTAGCTGCAGGTTAACATCATGTTCACCTTGGCTGTTGTCTTTTCTTGGACATCGTTGCATAATTAGGAGCCATACATATGCCCTCCCACTGCTCCTTAAATTACCTTTCTTATCTCTCTTCCCAGTATTTTCTAACCTCTTCTGATTGATTTTTATAGTTACAATGTAATATTTATATGTCCTACTAACTTTCCCTTTTTTAACAGCAGCTTCTGTTTTAGACCGAACTAAAAACTCACCTGTTCCCTTCTGTTTGCCTGTACTCTATTAACCTCTGGTAGGAAAGGCAGTCTTTAAACTGCAGTCCAAAATTCTGCTTGTCATCATAATACAGTGTTACCTTTTCCTCTCTTGTTATTTGTTCCTAATATTGTGGTTTCTTTGCTAATTTTCTCTAGTACATTCTAGCCCTGTCTTCTCTATTTTCTGTACCCCTACTTGCAATCATCCCTATAGGTAATATCTCCTTTGCCATGTTTTTAGAATACTTTCTGCTACCTTATAAATATAATATTCTGTATGATTGTTGTTGATGTCCTAAAGGTCCCACTGTCTCCTCTTTTCTTGAACTCTTTCCTGTTTCATCATAATTCCCTTCCACTTTTATATATACCCTTCTGCTTGAGTTATGTTTACTGCTTACCTATAAAACATCCTTTCAAATCAGGTAACCCTAAACTACCTTTTTACATGGGACAAATCAACTTATCTCACTGAACTATTGTCCTCTTCCTAGCCCAAATAAATTCCTGCACCTTTTATAAATTATCTACAACTTTTTCTCTGGTTGCTAAAAATACACCTGACCTGTATATAAAGCTTAAGGAACTAAAAGATCTTCACTGCCTGTATCTTACTATCCATAGCTATAATCCAGTTTTTTGATTCTTGTATTATCTTCTGCTTTGTTCTCCTCCCATATATATTTAGCTGCCAACAGAGTCCTTTTCAACCCATATACCTAAATACCTCATCTTATTATATCAATCTAAATGTGGGTATTAAACCAATTCATGTGTGGGCACAGTTTACTGTTTTACCTTCATTTATTTTATATCCTGAAAAGCCTCAAAGCTGTCTCAAAATATTCTACAACACCAAAATGTCTTTTTCTGGATTTATCAAATACAAAATAATATCATCTGTATGTAAAGCTAACTTTTCTTGATTACTTTACAAGTTATATCATTGAATTTGTGAGTCCCTTATTTTCATTGTTAATGGTTTTAGATTTAAAGCAAATAATAAAGGGGAAAGAGGATATCCTTGCCTGATTCCCCTGTTCAAGGAGAGCTTGCCATTGTGAAACCATTCCCACTTATGTCTTGCCTTTGAGCTTTCCTTATTAACCCTATTATTCTATCAGGTATCACACATGCTACAGTTTCTTACTCATAAAATCCCAGATGACTCTGATGAATGCTTTCTCTGCATCAAGACTCACTGACGATAACAGGATTTTCTTACATTCTGCTTCCCTCTAAATCATCATTGTTCTTTTACTGTTGTCACAGGTTCATAGGTGTTTACTAGGTTAACGACCACAAGGGTCTTTTTAAGCTTAGCTATGCATCCCAAATCTCTGACAAGTTCTGTTACCCTTGATAAGTATAAGCAGGGGCTTGGGAGGTGACTTGAATTAGGTTAAAAAGGAACTCTGCTTCACATGGATGGGAGCCTGTTCCAGAGACGAGGTAGTCTCTGGAGCACATACCTGTCTCTCCAGATCCTATTTATATCATAGGCAAGATTTAAGTTTTTAAAATGGGTAATTCTGGTGCTGTTTGTTTTATGGATATGCAGGAGGTCCACCGGAGTGGGTTCTGACAATGCCCTGTATACCAGGCATAGATCTCCTCTCAACAGCCTGTAGGAGAAAGAATACAGGGATAGGCCCTTGAGGCTGTGTGTATAAGACATGTTACTTATGCCTTGTATTCTTTTAGTGAAAAACATCTGTGGATATACCAGTTGTTGGATATGCCTGATAAGGTACATACCAAAGAGGGCATTGTAGTCAATGATATGTCTGATGAATGCCGAATACAGTGGAGCAGTGACTTCCTTGGACCTAGATGCCATACCTTTGTTTATAAGTTGTGCCACATAGAATGATTTTCTCACTACTGTACATGCATGATGGTCAAAGACCAGATTACTATCTATGTGTGTCCCTAAGTCCCTGACTATTGGGTCAACTCTAAGGGGTGTGTTGTCAATATGATAGTTACCAGGGGTGGATGACTTCTCAAAAGATAGTATTATGCATTTCTTAGCATTTATTTTTAGTCCAAGGCTCTGAGAACATTTGTGTCAGTGTAGGATTCAATGACAGTTCCTAATTTGCAATCATCTGCAAATTTAGTCAGGCAGAGGCCATTGACATTGGCCTTTACTTCAGTGAAGTAAATGCCAAAATGTAGCAGTCCCAGGACCAATCCTTGAGGGACTCCACTTATAACCGGCCTCATTGTAGAGGTGGACTCCCCAGTTATAATCTCCTGAGTCCTGTCTGTGAGCCAGTTGGAAATACACCAGGTGACAAAAGATTTTGTACCTAAACTCTTGCGTTTGTCAACAATGCTCAAGTGAAGTATTGTGTCAAATGCCTTGGCCAGGTCAGGGTAGGCAATGTGAACCATTTTGCCCTTATCCATTGCTTTGGTGACCTTCTCAAAGAAGTCCACCAGACTGAGTAAGCATGACCTGCCCTTGACAAAAACCAAACTGGGTTAGATCCAGTGTCTGGAGTTTTACTGCATCAGTATTGATCATTTCCATGATAATTCCTTCCATGGGTTTGCATATGAAACTAGTGAGACTTATGGGTCTGTAGTTTCCAGAGTTTGTAGATGGCCCACCTTTGTGCAGAGGGACGACTGTTGCTTTTCTCCATTCATGAGGAATGAAGCCTGTTTGGAGGCTTTAGTTACATAGTAATTCCAGAGAGCCCAATAAGTCATGTTTCATGCTGTTTAGAAAGCATCCTGGGATATTGTCTGGGCCCACTGATGTAGTGTTCTTGGCCTTAGAGAGAACATTAAGGACCTTTTTACCTAGTGATAGCAGGGGGAGATATATTTGAAGGTATTTCCTGAGGGAAGTTTGAGGGGGAGGGGGGGTACAGTTGGAGCTGAATTTGTTGGCCAGTAGGTTTGCTTCATTTACAATGAGCTCTGCACACAACTGTGTTTTGATTTTGTGGCTGCTGGCATAGCTAAAGAAAGCCTTGTGGTTGTCCTAGGCTTGGGAGGCCATATTTACCTCAAATTTGGCTTTGGTAGACTTTGTTTGTCCTCTGAGTTGTTTGTTTAGTTTGACGAGAGTGCTTTTATCCTGCTGGTTGCTGCGTCTCCTAATTTTTGCATGATATTCTGCCTTCTGTTATACAGCCTATTGATTTTCTGTTTCCATCAGGATGACCTGTTTTTTTAGTTGGTTCTGTACTTCTTTCTGGTGGGTACAGCTACCTCTATGCAGCTATTATCATGGTTTATAGCATTTCTGTAAGCAGTTCTACATGGGCAGCCGCAGCAGTATTCTCAGAGTTTATGGGTGTTTGAAATTTTGCCAGGTTATCACTTAATAGCAGGAATTTAGCCTTAGAGTAGTTCCTGAATATTCCAGGGTTAGCTGGAGTAACAGGTTTTATTTTTACTTCAAAGGAGACCATTTTGTGGTCTGACCTTACCAGGGGAAGACATTACACTAAGGGTGTGCACCATTCTCCCATATTAGTGAAGACCAGATATAGTTTGGTTGCACTTCTGGTTGGTGTATTGACAATCTGGTCCAGGGAGTTTGTGTTTACAAAATACAGGAACTTCTGTGCCTACTTTTGGTGTCATACAGGATTCCCAGTTAATAGTGGGGTAATTAAAGTCACCCAAGAATATGGTATCAGGTTGGATGGTGGGTGTTTCCAGTATGTTTAATTACATCGTATGGGAGTCCTTGGTCATAGAGGGGACCTATAGCTTGCAAGGAAGTGGTACTGAATTTTGCTTATGGTGATCTGAACATGGAGGAGCTCAAGTGCAGCCTTGAGGTATATTTATTTTTTATGTAAATCGAGACACCTCCAGCTTTACTCCCTGTCTGTGTAATAGCTGGTCTAACTGTGTGGAAGGCATTATAACCTTGGACTGTCGTTGTGCTGTCTGTAGCTTTAAACCATGTCTCAATGACTGCACAGATGTCAGCATTCTCTATGGTAAAGAGAGCTTCTAGGGAGTGGAGTTTTTGTTTAGGCTATTAGCGTTGAGCAGTAATACCTTTAGATTTTCTTGGTTTTAATTTGTTATGTCGGAAGTACTTTCAGTTTAGCATTGCCTAAAAAAGACACTATGGGGAAGGCAGTGCTTTAGCTAATATCTGAAAGTCTAGAGGAGACATGTGCAGACCATCCCTGGCAAAGCAGCATGGTCTGTTGACCATCTCCTTCCATGCTCACAAATATTGCACCCCCTTAGAATGACATCATAAACTAAGTCAATTATTAAAGTCAGTCATCTTTTGTTCGAATTGTGGTATCATCCTTGGAAAAGGTAAAATGTTGCTCAATGCTAAGCTCATACCTGCCTGAGACACATATTCTGAGAGCTCCATTATGTTTTTCTTCATATAGTCTAGGGAGGTATGTCTCAAGTAATTTACACCCACAGGGACTATATTGGTAATTGTGGTCCAGCGACCTGAGTGTGTGCATAATGTGGCTGATCCTGGCCCCTAAAAAGCAACTGACTATGACTTTCTTCTTACTTAACCTGGTGAGAAGGACATCTGTGTGTCTCAGGAAGGAGTCTCCAATGACTAGAATGTTGGATTATGCGGTGGCTTGCCTAATGGACTTAGAAGTAGAGGCTCCATGAGATGTGTCAGTATGTGCTGATGTGGGTGTTGCTTTGAAAGAGTGCATTCAGGGCTGCTGAGGGTATTTGTTATGTGTACTTCATCTAAGAGGTGTTTAGGTTTAGGAAGGTTACATTTAAGTGCCTCAGCATATGTGGGTTGATACGTCTGCTTTGAATGGTGTCTGATGGATGCAGCATGTGTTATACTGACAACCTTATTGACATTAGGAGTACTTTTATGTGAGAGC
The DNA here is from genome assembly GCF_019279795.1 of Protopterus annectens. NCBI lineage: Eukaryota > Metazoa > Chordata > Ceratodontiformes > Protopteridae > Protopterus > Protopterus annectens. The sequence continues at coordinate 670,755,899 of NC_056733.1, forward strand.
TTTGCTTCCAGTGACGTTGTGTAAATACATCTCTCACATACCATATCAGTTTGTTTGAGAATTGACTGGTTGTCAGTAAACATGAGGCAATTTCTACATTATCTCAGGATGCCCATATCCACCAAACTGGTAATGGAGATAGTGGGAAAGTTCATATCCATGGCAACAAACCCTTTTTTATTGATAAGACAATCGGAGTGAGAATATAAAGCGATGTCAGGAGTATCCAGTTTGCAACCCTGAGGCATTTCTTGTCACTGGAAAACTAGTTGTCCTGTGTGCAACTAGGTATTGGTGAAATTTCATTTGTGCTTTTACACGAGAAATGTCACTGAAGATGTTTGTGGCTATACAGGACACTGCCAAACACTTGAGAGGAAACTAATAAGCAGACCCTGATGATTTGTGGATGAACTATTTAGGCAGATATTCTAAAGTTAGAAACAAATCAAGCAGTACTTACTGAAAACAAAGAATTAGCTTGTCAAGAATGATGAGAAGAGGGGAGTCATGTGAATGGCTACTGCCTAGCTACCAGTAGTGCTGGTCTTACCACAGCTTCACTCTTCTGGAGTCAAGACTACTTTGCTTCTTCTCTCACCAGAAGCAAAACATTAGCACTGATCCCAAAATCAGAAGCAGGCCACAGCCTGTTTGGTGATCCACAGTCCTGTCCCAGGTGATGCAAGGGTCTGGAGGCTTGTTACAGCCTTTTCCTGGTAGATGCCTTGAATAGCAACCAGACCAATCAGGAACATCAATCACAGGCACTCACTGCCCAATCAGAAACAGTCAGGAATCTAAGCACTGTGCTCCTTCTGTCACCAAGTGCAAAATAAAAGCACAGATTCCAAGATGGCACCTATGAAGTTGTTATTAGGCTTTCTGGTGATCAGCAGTCTTCAGGAAATAATGTGTCTGTGCTCCTTCTCTCACCAGGAGCAAAACAGAAGGACTAATCCCAAGATGACCACTGAGAGCCAGAATGTGGGCTTTGCAATAATTAGTCTTCTTGGAATAGGTGTTGCAGATTTTAAAGGTAAGATGGAAAAATATTGTAATATACTATGAGCGGCAGTGTTCACTAAATGGTTAGATGTGAAAGAGGGGGCAACTAAGCTTTAGCTATCTAGGTAGAGTGCCACTAATTTTAAAATAGCAAGATAGATTGGAAGAGGGTTGCCACTTTGTATTCGGTTATATGGAATACAGTGGGATGACCAATAAATTTAAATAGTCGAGGAGTGATTTCACAAAATAATAATTTTGTGCTTACTGACAACAGCCAATTAAAGGAGAGAGGGAAGGAGATATGTGGTCAGATTAACATAACAAGCAGGCATCTAGAAAGATAGTTAAGTTTAAAAACCCAACAGCTCTAGGCTGGGAGGGTGGCAAGAACTTAATTTCTGAGTGACTTACAAGAGACACAGCTGTGGTCTCTTTCCTAGTTTAAATATGCAATTAAAAGCAAAATACAAGTAAAACACAGTGTACAGAAATCAAATCACATTATACAAAACAGAAGAAGGCAATAAAGTAATACAAAATACAAGAAAGCAAAAGCAAACTAACCTTTCCATCACAGCAAGGTGTGGCAGAGTCTGGGTGAGCTTTTCCAGTAAAGCACCTCCACAAAACTACTTTGTTCCATATCTGTCACTTTTGGCAACACCTTTGCCATTCTCTTAGCTAGTATTGACATAAATACTTTATGATCATGGTTTAAAATTAAAAAAAAATGTTTTCTGTATGAAGCTAGGTCTGAAGGGACTTTACAGTCTTTGTGTAATTCACCTACCACAGCTTTTTTTTAAGATGCTGTTACTGCACCCCCTTTTAAAATGTTGTTAAACAAAACCTTCCATTTCTTTATAACTTTCTTCTCCCATAATGTCCAAGCTTCCGCAGGAATACCATCTGTTCATGGAGACTTCTCCATTTATAGATTCTATATTACCATTTTATCCGATCTCTTCTTATCTTAGCTATTGATTCTTGAGCCTTGTCTTCCTCTAAATTTGCCATAGTTAAGTATTTTGATAAATGTTTTCATTTGTGCTTTGTCTGGGTTGAAAAAAAAAATGTCCACCATTGAGAAGTCTAATAAGAAATCACATAAGCGCTTTCATCCCAAAAGTAAGGACTTCATCAGATAAAACCTATTACCAAATGCAGTGAAGCACCCTCCAAGAGGAAAAAACGCTGAGAGAAGAATGGAGCCACTTTTGAGATTTTAAGTATTTTTTCTCTGTTTATTTGCTAAGTTTTTCTGCATAGCTGCCTAGCTTGAGTATTTTCTGGCTTGTTAAACTTGATTTCTGTATTAGTAGCTGTATTTAGAGCACAACCAAAAGCTGTTTGCTGAATTTCCTGTTTGCACTTAATTTTAAATCATTTTTTTCTTAAAACTTGCATATTTTCTGTCCTTGACCTAGCACTCTTGTGTGGGGTCATTTACTGCACTGTTATAACTTGATATTACTTGTGAACCTCTGCTATCTCTGTAAAAACAAAAACAAAAAAATCTTGCTTTTTTCCTCACTTTTCTGAGAGTTAAAAAAGTTCAGTTACAGGCTTGCTGTTCCTGAACTGTTTGAAAGTTTCTGTGAGGCCATTTTTGCTTGGGCTGAGGGAGGGTCTCTCTGTTGATCAGTGGCAGTGAATAACATTGAGCAGCTTCCCTGCCCCCTGTAGAGGTGGTTACTGACTTGAAACTGTAGTTTTATTGGCCACTAGGGGTCATTTCCAAAACTCCTTCATCTTCCTCTCTTAAAACCTAGTTGCCCCATGGTTTGGGCATCTTTTCAGGCTTGTTGGCTGTTGGTGAAGCACCCTCCAAGAGGAAAAAACGCTGAGAGAAGAAGGGAGCCACTTTTGAGATTTTAAGTATTTTTTCTCTGTTTATTTGCTAAGTTTTTCTGCATAGCTGCCTAGCTTGAGCATTTTCTGGCTTGTTAAACTTGATTTCTGTATTAGTAGCTGTATTTAGAGCACAACCAAAAGCTGTTTGCTGAATTTCCTGTTTGCACTTAATTTTAAATCGTTTTTTTCTTAAAACTTGCATATTTTCTGTCCTTGACCTAGCACTCTTGTGTGGGGTCATTTACTGCACTGTTATAACTTGATATTACTTGTGAACCTCTGCTATCTCTGTAAAAACAAAAAAAAAAATCTTGCTTTTTTCCCACTTTTCTGAGAGTTAAAAAAGTTCAGTTACAGGCTTGCTGTTCCTGAACTGTTTGAAAGTTTCTGTGAGGACATTTTTGCTTGGGCTGAAGGAGGGTCTCTCTGTTGATCAGTGGCAGTGAATAACATTGAGCAGCTTCCCTGCCCCCGTAGAGGTGGTTACTGACTTGAAACTGTAGTTTTATTGGCCACTAGGGGTCATTTCCAAAACTCCTTCATCTTCCTCTCTTAAAACCTAGTTGCCTCATGGTTTGGGCATCTTTTCAGGCTTGTTGGCTGTTGGTGAAGCACCCTCCAAGAGGAAAAACGCTGAGAGAAGAAGGGAGCCACTTTTGAGATTTTAAGTATTTTTTCTCTGTTTATTTGCTAAGTTTTTCTGCATAGCTGCCTAGCTTGAGTATTTTCTGGCTTGTTAAACTTGATTTCTGTATTAGTAGCTGTATTTAGAGCACAACCAAAAGCTGTTTGCTGAATTTCCTGTTTGCACTTAATTTTAAATCATTTTTTCTTAAAACTTGCATATTTTCTGTCCTTGACCTAGCACTCTTGTGTGGGGTCATTTACTGCACTGTTATAACTTGATATTACTTGTGAACCTCTGCTATCTCTGTAAAAAAACAAAAGCAAAAAAAAAATCTTGCTTTTTTCCCACTTTTCTGAGAGTTAAAAAAGTTCAGTTACAGGCTTGCTGTTCCTGAACTGTTTGAAAGTTTCTGTGAGGCCATTTTTGCTTGGGCTGAAGGAGGGTCTCTCTGTTGATCAGTGGCAGTGAATAACATTGAGCAGCTTCCCTGCCCCCTGTAGAGGTGGTTACTGACTTGAAACTGTAGTTTTATTGGCCACTAGAGGTCATTTCCAAAACTCCTTCATCTTCCTCTCTTAAAACCTAGTTGCCTCGTGGTTTGGGCATCTTTTCAGGCTTGTTGGCTGTTGGTGAAGCACCCTCCAAGAGGAAGAAATGCTGAGAGAAGAAGGGAGCCACTTTTGAGATTTTAAGTATTTTTTCTCTGTTTATTTGCTAAGTTTTTCTGCATAGCTGCCTAGCTTGAGTATTTTCTGGCTTGTTAAACTTGATTTCTGTATTAGTAGCTGTATTTAGAGCACAACCAAAAGCTGTTTGCTGAATTTCCTGTTTGCACTTAATTTTAAATCGTTTTTTCTTAAAACTTGCATATTTTCTGTCCTTGACCTAGCACTCTTGTGTGGGGTCATTTACTGCACTGTTATAACTTGATATTACTTGTGAACCTCTGCTATCTCTGTAAAAACAAAAACAAAAAAAAATCTTGCTTTTTTCCCACTTTTCTGAGAGTTAAAAAAGTTCAGTTACAGGCTTGCTGTTCCTGAACTGTTTGAAAGTTTCTGTGAGGCCATTTTTGCTTGGGCTGAAGGAGGGTCTCTCTATTGATCAGTGGCAGTGAATAACATTGAGCAGCTTCCCTGCCCCTGTAGAGGTGGTTACTGACTTGAAACTGTAGTTTTATTGTCCGTTTTGGGTCTATTCCTGCTTCTTTCCAGCCCCTGCTATCAAGCACGCTTTAACGTGCTTTAGAGCGATTTAGCGTGGAGTTGCCACTAGAGCAGCATCGGGCAGCGCCGGTTAAACAAGGTTAAACTCTTTCTGGCTCCAGAAAGTCTGTTCTTCAATTTTTCCCTTAGAACTGCTCTGTTAGGAACCTAAACAGTTTACACCTTCACTAAAAAGTGCAGCACTTGTTCCAAATAGCTTTTTCTTCTCAAAAAGCTCAGCACTTGTCTTATAAGCATATCCCTTGTCTTATAAGCATTCTCTTTGCAGGTCAAGCACTCCTATATTATACAAATCTCTCACTAGCAAAACCCCCCAGGAGTGCCCACTTCCTGCTAAGCCCACTACTTTTCTGTCTCATACCAACTCATAATTCTTTCTAGCATGTCGAAGGGTCAGATGCTGGCGTCCTCTCCTGCCGAGTTGGTGAATCTGGGAATTCTGAGACAATGTTACAATTGCCTCATGTACACGGACAACCCTCTCCTCCTCCCACGTAACACTAACACTTGTGAGAGATGCAGCTATTTAGCCAGACTGGAGGCTGAGCTCTCTCAACTCAGGACTGGCAAGACCAGGCAGGAGGAGAAGGCAACTACACACACCACAATACCAGTCTCACATAACTCAACCACACCACTGAATCAAACACATAAACACACTAAGACATACTCGGAGGCTCTGAGTAAAAATTTACCTAAACAGCAGAGGCCTCCAAAGCAGACACCCAAGCAACTGCAAACTCAATACACCACACAAACAACACACAAACAACAAAATCAGTGTGCAAAGCAGTCACTGCCCTTAAGGCCAAATACAACACCAAACATACTTGTCATAGGTGACTCCATAGTCAGACACACTGACGTCCCGCTCACCAGACTGAGTAAGGAGAAGGTCACAGTAAGCTGCCTGATGGGCGCTAGAATCCGCCACATAATGCAAGCACTCAGGTCTCTCAACAGCAGGTACAAGTACGACTCAGTCATTGTCCACGCTGGTGTCAACGACCTGAGATGTACCTCCTTGGACTACATGAAAAGAGACATTGAGGAGCTCTCTGATTATGTAGCCCAGGCAGGTATGACCCTGACCTTGAGCAGTATCCTACCTTCACCTAGAATGATGCCACAATACAGTGATAAGATGATCAGCTTTAATAATTGGCTTAAATTCTGGTGTCATTCAAAGGGGATCCAATGTCTGTCTGCCTGGGATGACATGCTGGACAAGCCACGCTGCTTCAAGGGACGGCTTGCACCTGTCACCCCTAGGCTTCGGATATTGGCAAAGGCTCTTGCCACCCCATAGTGCCTTTTTAGGCAAGGCTCAAATTCTAAACCTACCACCCTAGAACACAAAAAGGAAAAAACTAAGGGTAATGCTGCTCAATGCCAGAAGTCTCAATCTCAAGATGCACGCACTCGAGGCCCTTCTCAGTATGGAGAACATCGATGTCTGTGCTGTGACAGAAACCTGGTTCAAGGCTCCTGACAGCACCCCAGCACTATCAGGTTTCACCTCATATCATGCGTCCCCGCCCCAAAATCCGGACAACACCAAGAAAGGAGGGTGTCCATATTCATAAAGGACACCCACACCTCAAGGTTGGTGGCAACGCACGATGCATCGGAGACCATCCAGGTGCAGTTAACCATAGGCAAGACTGCTCTGCAATTTGTAGCATGTTACAGGCCACCCTCTCAAACTCAGGAACCTCACATGGCCTTCCTGAAAACATTGGAGGGGATAAATGTTTCTCCAAACACCATCATACTAGGTGACTTCAACTACCCTAATATAGACTGGGAACACTACTCAAGCCCAAACACTATAGCCCAAAGGTTCCCGGAGTTCATAAACTCAAATGCCATGGAACAACTAGTCACCATCCCCACAAGAGTAGAAAACATACTTGATCTCATCATCACGAACATGGGATCACAATGTTCAACACCGGAAGTATACCCCTCACTGGTGAGATCAGATCATAAACTAATCTCGCTGGAGGTCCTCATCCCGCCTCCACCTGAAATAAAAAGACCACAGTGAAAAACTTCTCAAAAGCCGACTTCACACTTCTAAAAACTAGTGTGGTCTCCTTTAAGGCCCCTGAGCCAGTGGTAAACATTACTCAAACCGCTGATTCACTTAAAAATGCCTTCTACCAGCACCTACAGGACTGCATGGATCAGGCAATCCCAAACAAAACTAAGACTCTTTGTACCAAAGGCAAGCGTCCAGTCTGGTGGACCCCAGCCATAAACAAGCTCTACAACAAAAGGAGGAAGCTACTACAAGATAGAGCAAAATCCTTGAAAGGTAAGACACCTTTGATCATTATAAGTAAAAAACTAAGAGCTCTCATAAAATCATCCAAGGCAAATTTTGAGAGAAAAATCGCCAAGGACTCAAAAGACAATCATAAGGCCTTCATTAGCTATGTTAGAAACCTAGAAGGAAACTCCCAGATATGCTCAGAATTAGTTCAAAATGATGTGAAGATTACTGAACCTACACACATTGCCAACATACTGGCTGACAGGTTCAGTGCAAACTTCTCCCACAAAAGGAGAGATATCTATACCAGAGGATTGTAGCCCCCCAAACATCTCCAATGCCCAGGTGAGAACTGCTCTCTCCAAGGCAAAAAACACAGCATCCATGGGACCGGATGGTGTCCCCGGCTGTGTGCTCCACGAACTCAATGAGGAATTAAACCCGCAGTTAGGACAGCTGTTTAATCTTAGCCTCACCTCAGGATACGTACCCAAGGAGTGGCGCACCGCGACTGTGGTCCCACTTCACAAGGGCGGTGCCTCCACCGACCCTGGAAATTACCATCCCATTAGCTTGACAAGCCTTATCTGCAAAGCCATGGAGAGGATCATAATGGAACTCATAAATAAAGACATAGGGAACTTGCAGACTTTGGATCCAACCCAGTTTGGCTTTGTCAAAGGCAGATCATGCCTTTTAAACTTGGTTGACTTTTTCGAGACAGTCACCAAGGCCATTGATGAGGGAAAGGCAGTCCATACAGCCTACCTCGACCTGGCAAAGGCCTTGACACAATACCCCACTCAGGTATCATCGAAAAACTCATCAGCTTGAATGTAAACCCATACATCACAAGATGGGTTGCAAACTGGCTAAGTGACAGAACCCACAGGGTCAGAGTTGCTGGAGCCATGTCAGACTCAAAGCCTGTCACAAGTGGTGTCCCACAGGGCTCAGTCCTGGGTCCACTCTTGTTCGGCATCTACTTTTCTGAAGTACAAGCAAACACAGGAGGGTTATGGCTGACAAAGTTTGCAGATGACTGCAAACTGGGTGCCATAGTCGAAAACACATCTGACACAGATATCCTTCAGAAGGGCCTCACAGAAACGGATAACTGGTGCCAGAGCCATGGCCTAAAGTTAAACGCCAAGAAATGCATAGTCATACCCTTCGGGAAAAACAAGGTTACCCCTAGCTACCATATAGGTGGCAATCCACTGAGCACAGAAGAAGTCATCAGGGATCTGGGGACCCAGGTTGACAGTAGCCTTTCGTTTGACACTCATGTTACCAAAGTAGTTAGGAAAACCTTCTACATTGCCCACCTGATCATGAAGGGATTCACATCTAGATCAAGGGAGGTCATCGTCCCCCTGTACTCATCACTCATTAGACCTATGATTGAGTACAATGCCCCATTCGGAATGTATCTGACCCGACACATGCAGCAGCTGGAAAGGCCCCAAAAGTTCCTCACCAAAAGGATAAAGGGTCTCAAAAATATGTCTTATGTTGCCCGACTGAAAGAACTCCAGCTCTATTCAGTCTCATACCGCTTGCTCAGAGGTGACTTGTGCCTGACATATAAGGCCATGTCAAACCCAGATTTGATGAATATGCTTCACCTCAAAAAATCTAGATCCCTCAGAACCACAAGGGCGGGAGACTTAAACCTTGACACGGTTATTAATAGAACGTGCTGGAGGGACAGATTCATCACCCAGAGACTCCCTATGCTGTGGAACAAAATCCTGGTACATGTGAGTCAGAGCACCTCGCTGGCCTTGTTCAAGAGGAATCTTGACCAATGGATGGGAGATCGCAGATATACCCCAGGGATTACTTCAGTGTCACTGCTTGACAGAGGCACAGCAAAATAATAGGCATAGTTTTATTCAAACTAAAGGGGTGGCGAAAGCCACATAACTATGGGCTAGGCTTATAAATGCCCTTGGGCAGATAGCCTAGTATGAACCTATGAACCTATGAACCTATAAAAACACCAATTAGTCAAAATTCATTTTTAAACCAATCAAATTCCTTGTTCAGTTAACTACAAAAAATAGATACAATAGCCACATTGACAATCTCCTTTAAACCAAATGATTTAAAACTATGCATGAAAAAATCTGCAATATTTTGTATATTAAATGAATAAATAAATACAAAGTATATAAAGTATATAAAAACATAAAACATATATAACCTAAATTTCCATGGATTTTAAAAGTAAAATGCTGCTAATGGGCAGAGGTAGTATTCTACTTGGTTTGCATAAAAATTACTTGGCTTCAATCATTCCTTCCCTCCTCTAGTGGGTTTTGGGAATTTTTCTAGTACATAAAATATTTTTTTTAAATCAACGCAAACAGTGGAGTATTTATATAATGCATTACTTGTGCCCTTACTTTTTATGGCATAATTATGTTCATAGAGTCTAACTTTTAGTTGCCTTTCTGTCTTGCCAATATAGAAACTGTCACAGGACATACAAATAGCAACACAAACAATCCTGGCATTTAACATTTAACAAGACAAGACAGACAAACTTCTCCAGGATAGGGGTACTTGTGTATCCCTGGATGGAAGCACACATGCACAGCCACATGCACACACAGACAATTTAGAATATGTTGTGTCTTTCGGCTTTTCCTGGTTAGGGGTCGCCACAGTGGAACTCCGGTCTGCTAATGATTGGTAGTTTATTTTTACGTGCCGAATTACCAGCCCTGACACACAACCTTCAACGAAGGTACGCCCATTCACGCTTGTTTCCACACAGAAGACGCTCTAGCTGAGAATCGAACCGGAGAGTATCTTACTGTGAGGTGACAATGCTACCACAGCACCACCACCGCTTATAGTTGTGTCTTTTGGCTTTTCCCGGTTAGGGGTTGCCACAGCGGAACTCCGGTCCACTAATGATTGGTAGTTGATATTTACGTGCTGAGTTACCAGCCCTGGCACACAACCCTCAACAAAGGTACGCCCATTTATGCATGTTTCCATGCAGAAGACGCTCTAGCTGAGAATCGAACCGGACAGCATCTGACTGTAAGGCGACAACACTACCGCAGCACCACCACCGTGAAGAATATGCACACAAATAAACAGACATGCTCATATGTGCACATATGCACAGACACACACACTCTCACTACCCATTCCTTAAATTCCACGCTTTTTAACAGATAGGTGGGAAAGCACTAGTGTCTCATTTTTATTTCATTACCCTGTGTTTTTATTTTAGTTATTATTGGTGCATGATCTGAAACAGTTATTGGGTGCATATCAAGACCTTTGATTAAATGCACCTGTTCCTTTGACATGTAAATTCTGTCTAGCCTAGCCCAGTTTTTGTATATTGGGGAATAATTGTAAATTCACTCTGAACTCCTATTACTGAATTCTCATCATCCATGCCAATATTTTCATTTTTTTTCAGAAATCTACTCTCCTTTATTATACTTTCCCTTCTGGGCCCCACAGACACATCTTGGTAGCTGCAAATCAAATTCCAACCCCCACCTATAAGTAATATTCTTTGCTGAAAACTGATTGTTTCTCCCAGAATTTTCTTAAGCTCCATTATAGCAGTTTTAGGTGGAATATAAATGCATGCCAGTATAATCCTCCTCCCTTGCCAGTAGCCCATTAGCACTACAAATCTGATATTATTATCTTTTTATCCTCTTCTATCACTATTGAAGCCCCAATTGCAATTAATATAAGTACTTCTCTTTTCCTTTGTCTCAGATATTCTGCTAGATAACCATCCTGAAAATCTTTCTTTATCAAATTCACATGTTCAATTCTTTCCAAGTGTGTCTTGTGTAACATAACTATTTGCACTCTACATATTTAAATATAGTTCATTATTCTTTCTTTTTGTATTTATCTGTGAGAACATTGACATTTAAAGACATTACAGAAAGTGTCATTGTATTAAAAAGTTATAATTCCCACGTTTTATGCATAACACCTTTTCTGTTAAATGTCTAGCTCCAGCCTTTGTGTTACATGCATATACTGTTCGGCATGTTGAACTTTTATATAGTTGTTTCTTGCATATCCATTTGATCCTATGTCACATCTTACAAAACCTTTTTGTTTTATTGAAACCCTTGAAACAAAAACAAGCAAACAAACCCCAATACTCGCCAAAACCTATTAATTTAATACTAACACACAAAACTATGTACATCTTCAAAATATTGAAGTTTTACCCTCCTAATAGGAACAAATGTCCCAAACTGACAGACACGCTCACAAACTTGAGTTAACCTAAAAGAAAGGTTATCCATGCTAAGACCCATGATGAAGCCTGTGTTTCTACTAAGTGCTAACTGGTTTTCTCTTATCTTTGTAGCTCTCCAAGCTGGAAAAAAAAATCTTGAGTACTTTCAGAAAACATCTCCTAGCCAGTTTTTCTTTTCTTTTTCCCCCAGCCCATTAATCTCCACCAGATTGTAAGCAATTTCTCTTTATCAGATTGTGTCCATGGGGACATAAGAAACAGACATCCAATTTCTCATTATCAGATTATCTCCATGGAGACATGAAAACCAGACAGTCAATTTCTCTTTATCAGATAGTTTTCATGGAGACACGAGGGCCAGATACAGAATTGCTACTAAGCATACATTCATTTGCTAGAAAAAAGCCTTATAATATTCAATATTATTTTTCATTTACTTGCTTTCTCTTAAAACTTGTTACTAAATCAATCTAATGTCCTTAATCTAGTCATTCCTCCATGGAAGAATGAGAAAAGGCACATTCATTTTTATTTTGTCATGCTGTTTTAACCAGGCTTTTTTTTTAAATTGCAGTGCCTATAGTTCTTAAAACTGAGCAAAAAGAAAGAGAAAAGGGAGAAAGGAAAGAAAAAAAGAACAGCAGCATCTATTTACAATCCCCATTACACTTAAAATAACTGAAAAAAACACACATCACAAAAATAGTAATATTAAGAAAAACAGTTTCTTTACAGTTTACTTTCTCTCCTCTTTTCCCCTCCCCAAAGAATTTTTCCAAACATTAATGGCATGAAGTATGTCATATACTTTAGAGTCCCCTGCAAGTCCAACAAATTCTGAAAAAGTCCAATATTTCTAGATTTTCTTGTTCTGTCACATTTCACAAATATAATTATTGCATTGTAACTGCACATAACGTTACTGTTTTTATTACTGTTCATCTCCATCTCCCAAATCCTGTCTCTGCTTCATTTCCAATGTACTCTTGATTCTTCTAGTCAGCTCTCATGCTTCCTTCCTTCTCTCCAACATTTTCTGGTGAAACAGTGGAAAAGGTTTCACAGGTACAGTCTCTCTATGGTCTTTATTACTAGAAGAACAAGAAGCAGTACCTCCTTCTGTTTCACAGCTCACTTTTTGTTGGACAAACTGTTATATTTCCTCTTTATTATGTATGTCATCCAAAAATGAGTTTGTCCATCCAGCGAAGAATACCTTGAAGACAACTGGGTGCAGCAGTTTGAATCTCACACCTGTGTCTTGACATTCCCTGAATAGTGGAATAAATTTACTTCTGTTCTGCCAAGTGTACATTGAGTAATCATTCTGAACAAACACTCTGCTGTCTCCCAGTTTTAGTATTTTGTCCTTCTGCCACAGTTTTGTCAGAATCAACTCCTTCTGCTGGTAGGATTGCATATTTACTATTAAAGGTCTAGTTTGTTTTTTCATAGCCAGGTTTGGAGCATACACATGATGTGCCCTTTCAACTAACAACTCCTGCTGTGAAATACCAGTACAGTTGCTTATTTGTGCTTTCATAAAATTAATGCACTCTGTTCCTTCCAGCTTCTCTTGTATAGCTGAAAATCTCAGTTTTTCCCTCTGTGCTCTGTCATCTAATGCTATTATTTTTGAAAATTCTCTTCCTGATCACATTCAGCCAGCCTTTTCTTCATTTCAGCCTCTGATTTTTGCAGCTTTGTCACCTCATCTGAATATCTGTTTAAAGCTTCTTCCATTTTTTTCAGCCTTTTGTTGTTTATGTCGATATACTCCATCAGTGTTTCATTTATTTTAACCAGGTTGGTTATATCTTCCTGTAGGTTACAGGAAGTCATTGTCTGGGCATTGCATTGCTTTTGCTGAACAGTTGCAGAATGTTCCCTAGTCAGTTTCTTCCTTTCTCTTTGTAGCTGATTTTTTCCAGGTGCTCTGTATTTCTTTTTTCTTGGCAACCAGGCAGCACTCTTACTAGCAAGTTACTGAAATTTAACCATAAACACAAAGGTCTATTGAACTTCTCTGTTGAGTTTTTGTTTTCACACTGGGAGAGCTAGAGTTAAGCTATTACTCAATGTGCAGCCATCTTGGAAGTGCCATCAACTCCTCTTTTTGATAAAAATATGTCTGACCTGTGTGCAAAACCAAAGGGACTAAAAACATTTTCACTACTTGTATTGTGCTATCCATATCCATAAAACAGAGCTTCCAGTTTTTCAGTTTTTTGTGTTATCTTTTGTTTAGTCTCATCCCACATATCCTTAGCTGCCATAACACAATTCCTTTTAATCCATACTCCTAAGTACTTTATTTTATCATGTCCCCATAAATATGGGTATTGTTGAACCAATTCATCTGTGGGTACATATCTAACAGCTATTACCTTTGTTTTCTCTTCATTAATTTTGTATCATGAAAAGACCTGAAACTGTTTCAGAATGTTCCACAACACCAAAATGTCCTTTTCTGGTTTTGTCAGGTACAAATTATTTGCAAACAAAGCCAACTTTTCTTGATTACCATACCAATTATATCCTTGGATTTCTGAGTCCCTTATTTTCTTTGCCAATGGTTTTGAATATGCAAGCAGTGTATTGAGACTTTGCCTGGTTCCCCTGTTCAAACAAAACTTATCAGTATTATTAATGTAGTTGATCTCATGTATTTACTTCTGTAGATATATACTGTTATTGAAGTTTGGAGCTTATCTCCCCGGGCCTCTACTGAAAATGGACATATATCCAGCTAGACTAGCCCGGTCAACAAATGTAAAATAAAATAAATAAATAAATAAATAAATAAATAAATAAATCAGAGAGGAACCCCCACTTTAATTTTCACCTTTGACCCTCATATAGCCTGCTAATTATCCTTATTATTTTGTCAGAGAATGCAAATGATTCCATTGCCCTACTCATAAAATTTCAGCTTACTCTGTTGAATGCTTTCCCTGTGTCAAGACCCACCAACAACAGAGATATTTATTTGTATTCTGCTTCCCTCTGGATTATCGTTGTTCTTTGCCTCCCTTCCACAAAACTGCATTGATCCATGTCTATCAATGCTGGCATCACCTTTGTTATTCTTTTAGCCATTATAGACATAAACATTTTATGATCATGGTTTACAATTGAAATGGGCCTATCTGAAGCTGAATCTGATGGGTCTTTACCATATTTAAGTATTACAGCCACCACAGATTTCTTCTGGAATGTTGGTCCTTCTCCTCCTTTTGAAATGCCATTAATTCAAACCATCCAGATCTTTATCACTTTGTTGCTCCTAGTTTCCAAACTTCCACAGTAATACAGTCTATTCCAATATACAAGCATTGTATTGAGAATTTACAGATAGAAAACTGGTTTCTAAGATAGGTAGAAGTAAGTTAAGAAATACATTAGAGTGAGGTATTAGAGGGAATAAGCTAGTTTAAGTGTTAATAGATAAATACCAATGGAATGGAAATTTGATTGTGCTCATTAAAAGTAGGTATGGTAGTTTAAGTACTACAATAAAGTGTGTATTAGATGGGGATAAGCAGGTTAAGTGATTTAGTGCTTTAAAGTGATGTATAAGAAGATGAATGAAGGTTGTTATGAGAAGCTATGTCCCCGATGAGGAGCAGGGACAAAGCCAGGAGGCAGAGAAGAGGTCTTTTAGTAATGTTTTGAAAAGATGAAGGTGTGAGATAGACCTGATTGATATAGGAACATTATTACAAGTTCTAGCTACATTACTGGAATAGAGACAGACTCCAGCACCCCTTTGTGGTTTGTAGATGGAAAGGAGTTTTATCATTTGACCAAATGGGACTTTTTGGTAGATAGCAGTGGAATATGGGGCTAATTGTTGGGTAAGCAAATCAGATATGTATGATTTTCTGGGTTAAGATGAGCTGGGTATAAGATAGGTAATTCAGATAGAAAGATTTGTTTAAAATGAAAATCCATCTTTGCCATGCAGGACCTATTTTCAGTGGAGACCCAGAGAGAAAACCTCTTAAACATTAGCAGTATATAGTTTAAAACCTTAACACAGCTGTATCAGAAAATCATAGAAAATGCATGCATAGATGGACACAAATAACTGTTCTGTATAGTGAGCATTAATTTTCTACAACAGATATAAGCAAATTCTGGAAATATTTACTATGGTTATATACATGATATACATTTTGTATCAAGTACACTGTATACAGGGTGTGATGATATGGGCAAGTGCCAGCATCGCTAGCTAGAGTTTTGTAAAGAATAATAAATATATCCCTTGAATATCAAACTGATATATGCAAGATGCTTGTGTTACAAATGTATTTGAACTGCAGGTTATTTGTATATCAAACTGATTTGTACAGATGCTTGTGCTGAAAAATGTATTTGTGAGCTTTGCTTGTGTTAGAATGTAACAACAGTGCACCCTGCTGGAATGAAAAGAAATGCACATGTATTATTGCAACTGAATTAAATGTACTAGCTAGCTTACTTTAAGAAAAATAAGGAAAATGTGAATGAGCTGTTAAACCATTAAAACAGCATCCCACACTGATGAATATGACCAGAGATGCTAGGTCTGGAAAAAAGCCTTTCTTCATTAGCTCAGTAAAAAGAGGGGAAGCTCCAGGCACTGCCATAAATATTTAGATGTGTATTGTAGCCATCTATGCTAAATTTCTGTCTCAGTTTCAAAGGGGAATACTGCAAGAACTCAGAGTCAGGTGACCAGATGAGGTCATTCTGCCAGCCTTCTTGGAAATTATATTTTAGATATTACCAAGAGAAATCTCAGAGTATGGAGTATTCTGTTTGGGGCCTGACTAGAAAAACTGCTCAAGTATTTCATCTTGCCTTGTCCAAGTAAGTTATTAGGGAACAGTAAATTCTCTTAGATTCAGTCAGAAATATAGTGAAGCTTAGTTTAGAGAGTGTTTTTCTTTATTTGCATGACTCTGTCCAACAATGTTAATTTCAATATTTCTGTAATTTGAACTCTGTGGATTACTGTAAATATGAATTCAATATTTTCATGTTCTTTTATTATTTATTAACACTTTTATTGTGCCTGGCCCTTGTAGAAAGTATCTAACCTTTGAGAGTGCTTCTACTTATTTGGTAACACTGTGTGGGCCACTCCAGAAGGCTTAGCTGTCTTGGTCAGCTTCTGTCATTTGTATTAATATTAACTTCACTCAGCATAATTGGATGCCCTTTTAAGAGCCTTATAGTAACTGACTGGTGGTACTGAATCTACATTATAGTCTGAGCAAAGTTGGTAGGGGGGTAATCTGTGCCAGCCTTTCCCAGGTGTGTGTGTGTGTGTGTGTGTGTGTGTGTGTGTGTGTGTGTGTGTGTGTGCGTGTGTGTGTGAAAATTAAATCTTAAAGTGTGAGTGTGTGTGTGTGTGTGTGTGTGTGTGCGTGTGTGTGTGTGTGTGTGTGTGTTTGTGTGTGTGTGTGTGTGTCAACTACTTGGGGCAGGAAAACGAAGCATTGGGTTGACAAAGAGAGTGCTGGAGGACTTGGCTTGGACACTTGGCTCAGGAACTAACCCTACAGCTGTATCAGTGAGGAGTCTTGTTGGGGACCTGGAGAGAGACAGATATAGAGAAATCCAGACCCTGGGCTGTGTGTGTTCCCTGTGTGCTGTTAAGGGAAATTGTGCTTGATGCAGAGAGGTCTGCATCTGGAAATACAGAGTGTATCCATTTGTATTCCAAGTGCATGTCCCTATCCAGTGTCAGTGGTGAGAATTCAGGCTCCTTGATTACTGACCTAGTGTGGGAATGTCACATATCGGTAGCAGTGGTGGGCATCACACAGGGTTATTCATTTAAGTTCCTTACCATCACCTCTTCTTCTTCTTTTCAACCCTTTCTCTTTTTATTTTGTCAATGCTCCACATTTAACAAAGCATTTAAACAGCTGTATTCTAAAGAGGCGTCTGAAAGCTGCTCTGCCATGCTTTAGTTTATTCAGACTTCTGGCATGCCCCTGATTATAACAAAACTTTTACCAGTGTAATAAACCCTTTTGCATGCTAGTAATCAGGGAAGTTTGTGGTTTTAGTAATGCACTTTCAGCATCATTAATTTTGAATCCATCTTGTAAGAAACGAGTCAGGCATCTTTTAATGTTATTTGAGTTCAGTCTAAAAAGAAAGCAACCCTGCATGCTGCAGAGGTCAGAGGGCTGCAGGACAAATCCTGGGTGGTGCCAGTATCAAATGGTGACACAGGGGATGGTTTCCTTCTGTTCTGATGGCACTTAGACTTGCAGGGATTGTTGCTTTAGCACTAAGAGGAGACTGGAGGCTGTCATAGACACCTTATATGATAAAAAAGCAAACTCAGTGGAGAACAGTGTTTAAAGTGGTTACAGTGACTGCGACCCAGAAAGGCAGAACCACTTGTAGTATCCTTTTTTTAATCATGCAGGTTGCCAGAACCACTGGCATTGAGGGATAAAGCCATGATTATCACCTAGGTGACTCACGTCTGATAAGCAGCTCTGACCCCTGCTGGAGCTGGCATGGAAGAGGAGGAGAGGAGTGATGTGGCTTTGCTGCATCTGTTCAGGGGCTTGTGTGGAAGCATATGCCCAGGCATATGTGCTCATGGTAGAATCCCTGGAGGAGACTTCAGGCCTCGCATGAGTGCTGGCTTCAAAGGACTGTCCTGAAGGGTTGCATCATTTTCAGAACTGAATGACACACCATCACTGACATATGCCGTGCTCCTAATCCTGGACATTTTAACTGGCATGAACAGGGGGTTAAGGTTATAGAAAGTAAAAATGAACAATCTACAATCTTTGATGGCTGTCTAAATGACAATCCCTCTCAGGCAGTTCTTGGGCCTGCCCACTGTATGGGGAAAATGTGCCAGATGACAAAGAAAGGGGCTGAAGTCTGACAGGTAGTGGGGACAAAACAAAAGAAAAAAAAAGCAACCAACCAACCAGGCAAAGAAAAGACTTGTTGATTGAAGTCAGAAAGTGGTCTGCAGCACATATAGAAACCTGTTGAATGAGTGAATACGTTAGTTCAAATAGCCCAGTCAAAATCAGCCACTTAGCTGTAGTTACAGAAATAGTTCCTGCGGCAAAGCTGCCGTCAGTGAATTCTTCCTGTTGAAGGTTGTGTATTAAAGAAGGACGATGGATATGTCTTCCCTAAAAGTATCCTGTCTTGAGGGGTCAGTGTCCTAGACAGGGATGTAAGGGGATCAAGAGAAGATTGCTTTTGATTTATGTGTGTTTGTTTACTTTAATCAGCATGCTTCTTATTAATACAGACTAGAGCATCTTGGGAAAGATCACAACCTGTCATTTTGTTGTGTCGAGAGAGCTGCTTTTTGCCTCACAGCTCTAAGTAAGTGGGATCCATATATAAACTCAAAAGTATAGATATGTCGTACTCAAAGCTGTGTGGTGTAGCTGAGTAATAGTGGGTAAGCTCATGGTTTCAGATAATTATGCAGGTTAAAAAGAGCTAATGATACTGATTTTCAGTTTAATAAGGGACGGCATTTGACCTGAAGAAACCACTTCAGAAAGCAATTTTTTTTTAACCAAATGGTCAAGAGTATAAGAAGGAGCCCATTATGGAACTTAATCTTCAAGGAAGGTGTGAAGGCCAAACATAAGCAATTCATTTTTTTACATTTTTCTATCTGCTTTTTGTCCAAATGCCTGCTGACCATCAAGCCTACCAAAATGGATTTGAGCCCATTCATCTCCTCACACTGGGCTGTCATCACATAGCCCTGAGGAAATGTCTTCTACAGTGAAGACATACTCCTCCTTCCCTACCCATCATCCTGTTTTCCTATGATCAGCTGCTCCCTAATATCTTGCACTCCCTGCGAGCTGTCAGTGGAGGGAAAGTACTCTTATGTGCTCCCAATTCTCCCAATATATTGCACCCAACTGGGCCACCAAATGGGGGATGCCAGTATACTGCCAGTCACTCTAATACCTAGTGCTCCCATAGCGTCACAAATGGAAAGAGAGAGCTCCCATCTGACCAGAGGAAACTGCCATCTCTCATATCACCAAGAGTGGAATCCACACCTTCACTGGACTTTCAGCAATGAACGTATTTTATGATATAGGCCACAATCCCTTCCCTTCCTGATAAATATGTGATCTGCATCACTGTGTGAGCCACTATGCCACCTTCCCAGAGTGTTTTATTTCCTACATAGAAACAGGCTCATGTCAACTTTCTTAAAACATAGATAATTATGTTCCCTTTCAAACTTCTGCCAAGACACGTCTAACTTTTTGTACATTGACAAAGCATGTTCAACAGATTTCTGAACCTCATGCAATTTACATAACCTCGATAGGCAGTTTATTCGGTAATAGCCTCTGCAAAGAAATGTGATGATTCTCATATATCTTTAAATCTCTTCTGCCCCTCTTTTATAGCTTTCTTCTATCCTTCGGTCAAACTTTGTCATGATTT
Organism: Protopterus annectens; assembly: GCF_019279795.1. Classification (NCBI taxonomy): domain Eukaryota; kingdom Metazoa; phylum Chordata; order Ceratodontiformes; family Protopteridae; genus Protopterus; species Protopterus annectens. The sequence goes on from NC_056733.1 coordinate 670,775,623, forward strand.
AACATAATTTTGTTCTCTTCATACTGAACTTTTCTTTCCACAACCTATCTCAAAATTCAGTTTCCAGGTAGACAGCAAATGTTGGAGGTGAGATAGGGAAATAAGAGGTAATTGGGAACATATTTTCTGGGAGTGTAATGAGTTGGAAGATTCTAAATATTCCCTGCAGACTATCCTTTCAGAGATACTGGATGAGCAAATTGGTATATCTAGGGAAATGATTTTTCTGAGCTACGATACAGAATTGGAATTCCCCGGACATAGTAAGGCCTTGATGAGTCTAATTATGGTGGCTGTCAAAAACACAATTACTAGAAAATGGAAATCAAAGTCTAAACCAACTGTACTAGACACAGTGAATATAGTAATTGAGATAAAACAGCTGGAACTGGAATCTTTAGAAAAGGGTAGGAACAAATTACATAGAAAAAATGGGAATTGTGGGAACAATACATACAGGGAGGAATGAGGTTTAAAAGACAGGATTTGAACGAGCTATGTAATGTTTGATTTACAATGACTGGGTAAATTATAAGTGATGTATAATGTTTGCAACCAAGACTATGTCAATATGATTTGTTTTCATTTGTATAAATGTATGATTGAATATGTCATAAGTGATTCTTTAATAAAGATGTTTCTTGTTTTAAAAAAAAAAATACTTGTTTAGCACTGGTGGACTGCAGTTTGCCCAAATGCATTTCCCACAGTAAATAAATACTGTTCAAAATCAAAACTCAGTTTTCACAATCTACTTTACCACATGTATTGATTTATTCCCTTCATATTTTTTATATTCTTTCCTATTTTAACTCTTCCCCTACCACTTGTTATATTTTGTATAAGTCTCCTTACAATGCTCTCTGTTATACCACCTAAAAGAATCACCAGGTTGCAAAATATATAACAGGGTTTATTAATCTTAACTCTTTTTTTCTCTTTAACACAGTACAACAACCCTTTTTTAAATGGATTCAAACTAAACTCCATATAATACTGAACATCATTAATAATATTTTTTCCTTATCAGCCAAAAATGCATACATGCATCTTAAATGCAATAATTTCACTAACAAAAATGTACTAAATAAACTTTTTTTCTGAGATTACATTTGAAATGCTATCCACAATATTACACTTTTATATTACTTCTGTTTTCTGTAAATCTTTGTTAAATCATCTGCATAAGACATACACAAAGATAATACCACTGCTTCCTTTATTCCCACTGAATAACTCAAATCTTACTGCAATAGCTACCACAGTAAGTATATTACATCCTTGCTTGACACTTTTTTGTACTTAACACTGATTCCTACCCATCCAGTAACCATAACTGTTGTCAAATGTTTTTTCACATGCAGATTTTAATAATTTCATTATTCTATGTCTTATACCACAACTTCTTTATATTTCTCATTAGCTTTACTATCACATGCTTTTGCTGTGTCACATGCAAGCAATTTACTGCCAACTCATTCGCTAACTATACACTCTATCACTTCTTAATACTACTGACATATTTTTTTTTGCATAATATATCATATATAACTTTACCCATCACCTAACTGAATCTTTCTGTAAAGTTTTAAAAAAAAAAATTAAGGTTCATATTATTTGATATAATTGGCCTCCAGTTTTAATACTTTCTTCTCACTGTTTGTGTGTGTGTGTGTGTGTGTGTGTGTGTATGTGTGTGTGTGTGTGTGTGTGTGTGTGTGTGTGTGTGTGTGCATTATTACTCCTTCACATAGTTCTTTATCTCTAAATCCCTCTCTTCTCTTCAATTTTCTTTTCTTATAAAAGGCAAAGTTAATTATTCATGTCCTACAGTTTATTCATTAATTTTATATAATACTTTACCAAGTTTGTTTACAACATTCTCTTTTTCCAGCGACTGTTTATGTGTGTGTGTGTGTGTGTGTGTGTGTGTGTGTGTGTGTGTGTGTGTGTGTGTGTGTGTGTGTGTTATTACTCCTTTATCTCTAAATCCCTCAGTCATCTACTAATTCATAACACTGAGAAATATATCTTCTCTTCAGTTTTCATTTTCTTATAAGAGTCAGACTTAACACCCTAGTACACTTTATTCATTAATTTTATATAATACTTTACCCAGTTTGTTTAGAACCATCTCCTGTTCCAGTCACTGCCCCTATTCCTCTACCTTTAAATGTAACTCCCATGCTGTTTTGTGTCTCTGTTTGTTTTTTCCAGTCACTGCCCCTATTCCTCTACCTTTAAATGTAACTGCCATGCTGTTTTGTGTCTCTGTTTGTTGACCCGCTGAGCGCACTGCATACAACTGCTGTTTTAGGAGCGACCTTGGAGCACTGTTCCTGGGTAAGCGACTTCCTTGCAGTTATACAATAAGCACTTTCATTATCATTCTCTTCTTTTGCTAAAATATCTTTATAATCCTGAATCAATTTACTGCATTTTCTTTTATTCTGCTGCAGTTTTTTACACTTTTTTATATTTGTCTTTGTATTTAATCTTCCATTGTGTCCATGTCTTAAGGTACCGACGCCTGTCGTTTTGTCCTGCTTATACTACAGTGCCTTTCATTCATAATTTCTTCTGTTCTGATGATTTCTACTCTTAACATTTAACCCTTTCCTTTTTCCTATTATTACATTTCTTTTCTTATTACTGCATGACATGAGAAATCTGAAGTGTTTCCCTCTTCTTGTACCTCATACTCACTTTCAGATACGCATATATAAGTTATGTCTTAATATTCCTTCTATGTATATTATTTTTCTAGATAATCTTTCATTCTTCATTACTTCTTTACACACATTTGTATTTTGCATTATTTTTCCAGTTACAGTTTACACCAGACAGAACTACAGTGTTCACATTAACTATAATAAACATTTTTATTTGAACATACACATAGGGCCAGATTCAGGAAGCCTCCGTGTAAGAGTTATAACTCTTACACGGAGGCTGCAGTTAAACTGTGTGATGTCAGCATGTCATGCATATGCATGAGGTGCATGAGGCATGCTGAATCACACTAGTAACTCTTACACGGTCCGTGTAAGAGAGTAGGGGGCGTGTCTGTAGGCTAAGCCCTGCAAGCGGACACGCCCCCGGAAGACTAGAATGGCTGAAAGTAAACAGCCACGAGAAAGGCCATGAAAATGTGAATAAACACACTACACAACACATGCCCCGATAGACCATCACTGTATAAAGTGAAGAGATGTTATAAAATTAAATTAAAACCTTTTATTTTTTTTAAACCCGTAAATGTTTGCTACTGTGTGCCAGGTGTGCTGGTGTGCTACTAGCGCAATCACAGTTAGCAGTCAGTGGAAAAGGATATAAGAACTAAATATGCAAAGTAAGCCAAGAAATAATAGCTTAGCGGTAGAGTTGCCGGCCTAAGAGTAGGCAGGCAGGGTTCGAGCCCCTACAACAACCTTTTTTTTTTTTTTTGTAAATAAGCACTAAAAAGCCCCCTGACAGTATTGTACAAATGTAAATGTATTCCCTTTGTAAAATGGAATGAAATAGAGCATATATTTTGAAGTAACATAATAATAAAAATAGTCAGAAATGTACTGATAGCTAAGCTGTTGTGAAACAGAGTGCCCGTAGCTGAGTAGTGTTTCAAAAGCTGCAAACTGCATGCCCGTTGCCAAGCTGCAGTTAGACAGACTGAAACTGTGTGCAATTAGCTTAACATGTGTGTCAGTAGCCAATTAGGATTTATCCCAAGCACACCGTTTGCTTGGCGCCTCCCACAAGCTAACTGCCAGTGCGCGTGAGCTCAGCGCAAGCGCAGACCTGGTTTAAACTGCTTAAAAGTGCCTTTATGGCACTTTGATTGACAGGTCCTGTACTCAGTTTGAAAGTTTGCTAAGAAAAATAAATTCCCACTGTCAGTCTCGAACCCAGGACCTTGGTAACATTAGTCTGTATGACTTACCACTAAGCCATGCCTGCTTTACAAGAGCACAGTGCTAAAATAAATATAACATGTAATAGTAGGAATCAGTATAAAGGCAATATAGGAGATGTACTATCCAAAGCATGTCAGGTAGAGTTGTAATGGCCAAATTACTGGATTCCCATACTAGTTCAGTGTGAACAGAAACACCACTGCTACCTGTTAGCTTGTACATAATAATGTAAGGTAATGTACATATGTGAAGGTATGTATATCTACACATACATATATATAAATATATATTAATACATATGAAATATAATCGTAGGTCTCAGTAGCCATACACACTCACTACAGGAAAAAGTTAACATAATTGCTGCAACCTGAATCTGCAACACAGCCTGACCCCTGTGTGACCTACTTACCCTTCTAACTGCTTACAGGTGGCCTCAGCACTTTGATTGACAGGTCCTGTACTCAGTTGGAAAGTTTGCAAAGTAAAAATTCCCACTGTCAGTCTCAAACCAGGACCTAGGTAACATTAGTCTGTTTGACCTACTACTAAGCCATGCCTGCTTTGGAAGAACACACTGCTAAAATAAATATAACATGTAATAGTAGGAATCAGTATAAAGGTAATATAGGAGATGTACTATCCAAAGCATGTTTGGTAGAGTTTTAATGGCCAAATGACTGGATTCCCATACTAGTTCAGTGTGAGCAGAAACAGCCCTGCTACCTGTTAGCTTGTACATAATAATGTAAGGTAATGTACATATGTGAAGGTATGTATATCTACACATACATATATATAAATATATATTAATACATATGAAATATAGTTGTAGGTCTCAGTAGCCATACACACTCACTACAGGAAACAGTGAAGATATATGCAGCAACCAGAATCTGCAACACAGCCTGGCTCCTGTGAGACCTACTAAGCCCTTTAACTGCTTAAAGGTGCCTCCAGCACTGTGATTGATAGGCCCTATACTCAACTCAAAAGCAGAATATGAGCATACTAGTAGGCCCTACCACAAGACCATTGTAACACTAGTCTGTATGACCTACCACTAAGCCATGACTCTCATACAGGAATATAGTGCTAAATAAGTGGAACATGTAATAGTAGGAATGAAGATAAAGGCAATATAGTATGTCTACTACCCAAAGCATGTCAGGCAGACTTTTATAGTCCCAATTACTGGATTCCCATACTAGAGTAGTGTTAACGGAAACAGCCCTGCTAATTGTTAGCTTGTACCCAATAATGTCAGCTAATGTACATATATGAAAGTATGTATATGTACACAGATATATATATATATATATATATATTTATATAGCAATACATATGACATATAGTTGTAGGTGTCAGTATGCATACACACTCACTACAGGGAACAGGCAAGATAAATGCAGCAACCTGAATCTACAACACAGCATGAAGCATGGGAGATGTACTAACCTTCACACTCACAGAACACTGTCAACAGCATACCAGCATGGTCCACGCCCTACAATCTGAAAGGGCAACGCCTATCTCACATACCCTTTTATAGCAGTGTCCTGAAATCACAGTGAGACATGCAATTAGTACACACCCAGCTGCTTGCAATTAGCAAATGCTGCCTTACAATTGGTGCAGAGGCCATCACATGGACCTATGCAGATACCTACAAAAGTATTCAGTACCCACACTCCACTCATGCAATACAGTCATTGCACAAACCTAATGAGAAAGAGAGAGACAGAGAGAGAAGACAAAATATACAGACAGCCAGCAGCAAAACAGCAGCAGCAGCAGCAGCAGCAACAGCAGCAAAATTCAAGCAGCACGAGTGACACACCAAAGCTGCCACAAACACAGGTAATGCAAAGTAGCAGGTTAATCCTGTGTATACTGTGACACCTCCAAATGTATCATAGTTCACTATCTATAGGTATGTCCATGAGATAGGTTGTGTGTAGATAGTCATGAAATATAAACATATGTAATATTGTTGTACATGTGGGCCATAACTAACACTTCCATAGCTTAGAACACAAGGCCAGTTGTGCATATGATGCAGTAGTTCCCAGGGTCAGTAGAGGTTCCTCCTCATTGGTGTGGGACCACTGTGTATGTATGGCACTGTTCAGGTACATATCCTGTAGTATGGCCAGGGATTAATATCAGTCTGTCATGTGGTGCTATGTCCTCCAGGGGTGAATGTAGCACACATCCAGGGATACCATTTCGTAACAGTGATGATATGTGTTCTGCAATGATGAGGGTGGCTCTCACCTGGACATGTGAGAGGATAGGGAGGTTACAGTCATCTGGGATAACTAATAACACGTGTGTAGGACAATGGGGGTACCTGCACCTAAACTGTCTGCAACATTGTTGGCAATATCTGTGCATTTGGTGAATGTGAAGCATCTTAACACTGCAGACAACAGATGCCTTCCGTCATGTGAATCTGCCCTGTGCTGCAGTAGCCTCCTACTATTGTTATACAATATGCCTGTATCTGTAGTCCACTGGACAGGATTAATAAGTGGTGTGCAGTTGTTCTGGGTTAGATAACTGTGTGCACAGTACATGCAGTATGTGGGATGTCTGTGGTAAGCATATGCAAAGGTGCTGGCGGTGTGTGTTGTGGCTTCCACTGGCCCAGTGGGCTGCATGGATAGCATCACTGTCATAACTACTGAATAACTGTGTAATAACATGCATACATAGCAAGGTAGTGTATTGTGCTTGTGGTGTTGTTCAGATATGTATATCCAGGCTGAGTAATGTGTGTCCACATCACAGGGTTGGATGGCAGCACACATCCAGTATGTATGGATGAACACCCAGAATGTGTCACACGTGTCACCTGTGCAGACGTATCTGGCCATTACCTGTGCATCCCCACAACACACACACATGCAACATATGGCAGAAGTACTATAGCAGTACACACATGTTCATAGGTTCATACTAGGCTATCTGCCCGAGGGCATTTACAAGCCTAGCCCATCGGTTTGTGGCTTACGCCACCCCTTTAGTATGGGGAACCATACCCATTATTTTGCTGTGCCTCTGTCGAGCAGTGACACTGAGGTAATCCCTGGGGTATATCTGCGATCTCCCATCCATTGGTCAAGATTTCTCTTGAACAAGGCCAGCGAGGTGCTCTGCCTCACATATACCGTGATTTTGTTCCACAGCATAGGAGTCTTTGGGTGATGAATCTATCCCTCCAGCATGTCCTATTAATAGCCGTGTCGAGGTTTAAGTCTCCTGCCCTTGTGGCTCTGATGGATCTAGATTTTTTAGGTGAAGCATATTCATCAAATCTGGGTTTGACATGGCCTTGTATGTTGGGCAAAGGTCACCTCTGAGCAAGCGGTAAGCGACTGAATAGAACATACATGGACATGCTGGAGGGCAAATTCTAACTGAGAGGCTCCCTTTACTCTGTAATGAGCTCGAACAGTTGAGAATGAACAGTTCATAGGTTCATACTAGGCTATTTGCCCTAGGGCATTGGTAAGCCTAGTAGAATGTGTTTGTCTTTGCCACCCAATCACAAGTTATGCTGCTATGCCCTTGTCCGACTTTAGTATACTATGCCTCTGTCTAACAGTGACATAGAAGTGATACCTGGGGTACAACTATGATCTCCATCCACTCATCCAGATTCCTATGGAAGAGAGTCAATGAGGGACTCTGCCTAACCAGTAGTGTGAGCTCATTACAGAGTGAAGGGAGCCTCTTGGTTAGGAATATGCCCCTCCAGCATGTCCATGTATGTCAGTGCTGAGGTCCAGCTCTCCTGAGCATGTGGCTGTATGGGACTCTGATTGCCTGAGGTACATCACGTTCATTACTGCTAGGTAGGACATGGCTGTATATGGCATGCACAGATTGCCCCTGAACAGGCAGTATGCCACTGAGTCCAGCTGGATTCACTTTACCTGGGCAGCATATGACATCTGTGTGAGCCATTGCATCCCCTTGATGATGTACTGTTGTCCTGTACCAGTTGCTGTAGGTGTCTGGTTAGGTACATCCCAAAAGGTGCATTGTACGCAATTATAGGCCTGATGATGGATGAGTACAGAGGCACAATGACCTCCCCTGCCATACATGTGAATCAGTCATGATTAGCTGGGCTATATAACATGTCTGTCAATCCACGTTGGCCATGTGGTAGACAAATGACAGACTGCTACCATGTTTCTTCCCCAGGTCCCCAACTACGTCTACTGTACTCAATGGCCTAACACCTATGTTGTACTGTGCCACCAATGTGGAGGCGTGGGAATCTGCATTGAATACTGATACTCCCCCTCCCTTGTTCAAGTGTCGTGGCCGACAAGAATGGTAACAGCTATAACGTGGTAGTACTGGTGTGCTCCTGTGAAACCTGAAACAGGTTCATGTTACTGCACAGATATCAATGTCCAGAATGCTAGGTAGGGTTTTGGGTGCGTGCATCCTTGGGTCTAGACGTCCAGTGTTGAGTAGCATCACTCTTACTTCCTCATCCTTTGTGATACAAATGGATGTGGGTTTGCCTTATGAGCCTTGCCTAATACAGGCACTATGGGTGTAGCAGGAGGCTCCGCCAAATGTCAATAGGACTGTGGTGACAGGTGCAAGCTGTCCCTAGCAAAGCATACCACCCCAAGATGGCAGGCATTGGCACACCTGTGAATGACACCAGTATGTCAGTCAATTGTTGGAAGGGATCATCGTGCCTTGATATTGTGGCATTGTTCTAGGTGAGGGTAGGATGCTACTCAAGGTCAGGGTCAAACTGTCCCGGCTACGTGCTCAGAGAGCTCTGTAATGTCTCATGTCATGTAGTCCAGGGAGGAATGTGTCAGGCCATTCACAGCAGCATGGACATTGACTGAGTCATACCTGTACCTGCCTTGGGGTTACCTGACTGTTTGTGTTATGTGGCAGGTCATAGTGCCTGACAGGCTGCACACCGTGACCCTCACCTCGTTAAGCCTGGTGAACGTGATGTGAGTGTGCCTGATGATAGAGGCACCTAGTACAGGTGTATGAGGTGTGTTGTTAACTGTTAATGGCTGTGAGTGTTCAGCACATTGGCTTTGTGTGATATGTGTTGCACATGTTTGTTTATGTGGTAGTGGTTGCCTGGATGTCTGCATAGGAGGTCTCTGCTGCATAGGCAGAGCTGTGGTCTGAGCCTACAAGTATGATCATGTGTGATCATGTGTTAGGTCCGCTGTTGTGTTAGGTCTACGTGAGACTGGAAGTGTAGTGAGTGATCCCCTTTGCCACGTGACTGGTTATGGCGGTATTGAGTAGACAGAGCCTAGCCTCCAGTCTGGTATATGGTTGCATCACTCACATGAGTTTGAATTTGTTGTTAGGAGGAGGGGTTGTCTGTGTACATGCATCTGTTCTAACATTGTCTCTGGAGTACCACACTCACCAGCTGGACTGAGGAGGGAACTGACAACTGACCTCTGGACATGCTAGAATACTATTGTGAACTCTGTAATCACTAATGATTGAAAACAAGGTCCAGTGGGGAGTGAGGGTGTACTGACATTACCTACAACTGCTGACTGATATAAAAGCGTCAGTGAGCAAATGCCAGGTAACCTAAGTGCAATGTGTCACAATGAAGTAAATGCAACAATGACAAGCAGTCACTTGCTGTCATGTGTAACATGGAAGTACGTACAGTAAGCAATGCAGATAACAGTAGTGAGTCACAGATGTGTTGCAAAGATGTGTACTATGTGGAAGTAGCATACCAGTGAAATAACAAGCTAACAGATAACAAGCATATAAACAAAGGTAGATGCAGGAGGCCTGGATGTAGTGTTTGCTACAACAAACAAGGTGTAGCAATGTCAGTAAGATACAGCTCAGATATGCAGGCACTATAAACCTGATACCAGATGTCCCCAGCTATGAATGGCAGAGTACAGCCTATTGTCACACATGAGTGCAGACCACAAACCTCGTTAATGTTAAATAACTGGCCTAAAGGCCAACTGCCCATACCAGAAGTAATACACTTGTACACTGGGCCCACAATCAGCAGTTCCCAACTTCAATGGATGAAAGATATGTGTCCTGCCACCACAGTGCTTGCCACCAACCTCCCTAATGTAAAACAACTGGTCTGAAGGCCAAGTACTTAGTACAAATGACATAGAATGATAGCTACACTGTAATCAGGTTTTAACCAATCAGTAATAAGTAGAAGTTAACACTCCCTGTATAGAATGTGTACCATGTATTGTTGAGATACTATGCTGATAACCTGTTTGTGTACCTTTCCAGATAGACATGGCACCTAAAAGAAATCCTGCGTACTCTGCTGCAGAGGATGACGTGATCCACCAGAGCCTGGTGCGTGACTATGCCATCCTGTTCTCACGCACCACCCAGAATCAGCAGGAGAGGTCTGCACTGTGGCAAAGCCTTGTTAGCAGGATAAATGATGTTGGCATGCATGATAGGACATATGAGCAGGTGAGACATCACTGCAGTGATTTGATAAGAAATGTCCGCCAGCGTGCTGCAGATATCCGCAGGCAACAGGCTGCCACAGGTGGGGGGGTGGCCACACATCCCCCCCTCACCAGACAGGAGGGGCTACTGCTAAGTGTTGTGGATCCAGCCCCAGAACAACAGCAACCATCATGCATCCTGATGGAGGTTGGATCCACACAGCAGCAAGACAGCGGCGTGCAGGTAAGATGCCATATTCATTTATTGTTATTACTTTTACATTTGTTGACCCAGATAGTCTAGCTGGATATAAGTTCATTTTCAGTAGAGGCCTGTGGAGAAAAGCTCCACACATAACGTAATAAAGGCAGACAGACAAGTTGTCAATACAGACAGCCAACATAATAGAATTGTACACCAGCCTGTTAATTAAATAAACATACATGTAAGGAAGTCAAACAGTTTAGAGTCATACACAATGTACCGTTGGTTTCAAAGCAATCCTACCTAAAGCATAATGGTTATGCAATAAGGCAAAAGCCATATACATAATAGTTAGGGCTCAGAAGGGTAGAGAAGTAGAAGGAGTATGACAGATACAATGATATGGAAGAGGCAGGAGTCAAGAAGGGAAGTGAGGAAAAGAAGGAAGACAGTCAAGAGGAGGTGGGAGGGATGGGAGAAGTAGGTCAGAGCATAGAAGGACATCAAGGTGAAAGAAACAGGGTAGAAGCTAGTTTCTATGCACAATGAGGGGTTAAAGGTGAAGAGAGCATAGGGAGAGGGACGTTAGCCTGGACTCCAAGAAGAACAAAGCCAGTGGTTTTGGAAGTACAATTTGAGTTGACGTTTGAAGAGAGGTAAGGGTGAGATTAGAGTTAACTCCTGGTATGTACATATGACTGTTCTGTACGCTGTTACTTCATGCACGCATAAGGTGTGCATGTGGTATGTATCTGTCATCATGATATATATACAGACATGATGTGCAGCTGATGTGTATAAGGGAACTAGTGTACTACTGTACTGTATCATGTGCAAAACAAATGGCACACATGTGCCCACTGACATTACTCTCTTCACACTTCCAGGTCCCTCCCATGTAGCAACGAGGCAGGCCATACATGCTGGTGAGTCTTTTAACAGTATCTGTAAAACAATTTATAAAACTAGGAAGAGTAGTGTAACTCTGTAGTAGACATGCTGGTGACTGTGTACACAATAACTGTAATTGACAGGTAGTAAATTGAGTAGTGTAACACGGTACTGATGTGTGTGTTTACTGTGGGGTGTGCATGTGTGCAAGTGTGCCTGTGCCCAAGTGTGCATGTGTGTTAGTGTCCATGAGTGCATGTGTCCATTTCTGAATGTGTGCATTAGTATTGAAGTGCATCTCTTTCAAATATGTATTGAGACTGTAATCTGTGTTCCATGTTTTCCTCCCGTAGGTTCTGGTGCTGCTCTGGTGACCTGCAGCAGGGAACCTGAATCTTGTGCCCCAGGTACTGATGATGATGAAATGTCTGTAATGGTGCAGGAAGGTGTGTCTGGGTCCGCCATTGGTCAGCCAATTGACAGTACACAGCTTTCAACCCCGTCAATGCGCACAGTCATCCTGCCGTTACATCCTTTATCACCATTGTCCCTAGGTGATGGACAGTCAGCAGTGGGCATAGATCAGGGTAATGTGGTACCTGTGGCACATGCATCCTCACAAGGCAGCCATGTGCAGAGGCCTCCAATGGTACCACGCAGACAGTCGCCCATGGGTTCTCGTGGGGGCATCCGTGGCCGTACTGCCTCTGGCCGACGTGCCCAAGGAGGTATGTCAACCTCCACTATGTTTAGAACTGTCATGCAGGCACAGGCACGTATGGAAAGGTACACCAGACAGGGTCTGAGGGAGCTGAGAGCATGTCGCATAGCCATGACAGACGGCATGCATGATGTTGCGAATGCTATCCGTAACTTCACAGATGTCGTTGACAGACGTTGTGGGGGCATACAACAGCTGCTCCACAACCAGATGTCCATGGGCCAGGGCGATGGTGTGCGTTTGCGGCGTCGGCGTGGCCGTATGCCAGCAAGAGCACCAGCTGGCAGTGGCCGCGATCGACAACGGGCCCACTCGCGCCTCAAGTGCCAGCACCAGCCCCAGCAATGCTGGGTCTGTGCTGTCATCCAGACGCCCCAGGAGACCACGTGCACGTGGCTCTGGACAGTCCCAACAGGGAACTGTGTCCAGTCAACACACCCCTGCTTCCGATGACAGTACCCAGTCTGGGTTAGTACCGGATACGCCCGTAGCACCCTGCCAGGCACAGGTACCGTGTCCGTGCCCACAGACACTGATCTGGATGACCTGACAGGTGCAGTCTGTGGCTGTCCACAAAACCCTGTACATGGCAGCCATTATGTGGGACTGTGTGCGTGCTTACACACATGCAGAAACCTAACACCTAGGGCAAACACATACACACACACACTGCACCAACAACGGTCCACCCTGTACTGCTGCCCCTCACAAACACACATACACACACATGTCAATTGGTGTTACCAGTGGCGGCTTGGGCATACCTAACCCACACCCTGTGCATATGATGACACTGTGCCACCTCCTGCATACTACAACATCGGTGCAGGTAAAGGTAAACACGTTGCTGATGCACAGGGTGACTACATAGATGTGTATAAGTAGTAACATGTTGGTAACTGTTGTGTGTTGCAGTATAAATGTGTGTATATCCCATCAGTCCTGCTGCAGTAACTGTATGAATGTCCTCAATTGTTATCTGCACCCATACTACTTAACAAAGTGTACCAGCTGCACACCATCACATGCTAACATTGACTATGGCAATGTGCATCTTGTGCTGTTATGTAGATTCAGCTACATGTATCTGTTCTGTCACACATGCATTTATACACACCCTGCTACCCACACACATGCACACGCTCACCTGCCATTCCCATTATTTATCACCCTACATGAGTAGCTGTTGATACATGACAGGTACACATTTCAGAAGTGCACTATGTTGTTTACTACTGGCATCCCCTTCTCTACCTGTACTCACAGGGTGCAGGCAACCTCATCAGTTGGAAGATGTAATGTGCATCAGGTACTGTAGTACCCTGATTGCCACAGCAAACATGTTTCCCATACGGAAATGCACACACAGACACATCCCACATCCACACACTTGCCACATTCAGGCTTCAGAACACTATCTAGGTATATTCGGTACATGTGCGTGTTACAGTAGCATGTAACACTATACTGAGTACTGGCAGTTAGTTGTCTGTTGTCATGTTGTCTGTATAGAATAAAAGAATTGTTTTATTATCCTACTCCGTTTGTGGACATTACTTGAACAAGTGTTACCTTACATGTGTTATCAGTACCAACACCTTCTGTTTTGTAGTTTTGTTTGTATAGGGTGCTATCAACATCACTGCTTGTTAAGGGTAATGACCACCCTGCAGTGCATAGCCCCATGTGGCAAAAGCCACATCCCACCCCATCATTGTGCACACACACTAACCCCACCAACAGTAAAACACATACTTTCCATTTGCAAGATTCAAACCCATACCTAACTGTGCAATGACAGTAGAAACAGACACATTAGCAGAGTGTGCTATTTGCAGTAGTTGGAGAAATCTTTACTAATGCTGTACTTAGAGGGTGCTGACATCATCTGTGTGTAGGAGGAGGGATGTGCACCCTGTAGTGTGTTCTCCCAGTTGGCAAAAGGCAGTTAACCCTCCCAGCATAGTGCACACACATAAACCACACTCATACATTCCCTTTGCAGGATTCAAACCCCCACCTAACTACGTTATGACACTGAAGAAAGACACATTAGCAGAGCACGCTATGCAAATTACTGGAGGACTTTACTACAGGTGATATAGTTATACAGTCCTGACATCATCACTGTTTCAAAAGGGGGATCTGCATCCTGTACGATACTGTCACGGTTGCTAATAGGGACATTTCCCACACACACACATCGATGTGTTGGAGGTTTGCATATGTGGGGGATCCAGAACACCAGTGTGATTAGTATATGGTTTGATTGCAACAATGAGGGATATACTCCCAGTGGTGAGCAGCTTCTACTCATGTTTGTAAAGATCAGCTCTAGTATATCTGCCCCTCTTGTGGGAAGGTTGGTTACCTGTTCCATAGCCAAAGAATGTCTGATCAATGGGAACCTTAGAGCTTGGGTATTGTGGCCTGTGTAATGTACACAGTCTATGTTTGGGTAGCTGGCATCACCCAGTATGATGGTGTTTGCAGAGTAATCTAAACTCTCCTGTGTCAGCATGAAGGCTGTGTGGGAGACCTGAGTTTGAGAGGGTGCTGTAAGAGCTCCTCTGTGTCTCTTTCCATGTGGTCCAGGGAGGTACGTCCCAACAGGTAGCTGACTGTGACCCTCCCTTGCTCTGTCTGGAGGGCGCACGCCTGTCAACAGCTCATGTCAAGCAAGTGCACACCCCTCATAAATGATGTGGAAACCTTCAAAGGCCCAAGGCCTGTTGAAAATATGGACCAGACTGCAGATACCTGTATAGAGGCATTCTGTGGACACATTCAGGAATGCATGGATCATGAAGCCACATATGAAAGCATGACCCAATTCTCCAAAGGCAGATGTCCTGGGCGCGGACACCAGCCATAAACACACTATACAATAGAAGGATGGCGCCACTACATGATACAACAACCTCCCAAAATGTGAAGGCACCACTGATGAGTATTGGAAGACAACTACAGGCACCCATATGATTGTCTAAGGCCATCTTTGAGAGAGGATTCCACAAGCCACTGAGGATAATCACAAGGCTGCCTGTAGTTATGTTAGTAACCTGGGTGGTACTACCCAGATATGCTCAGAGGTAATACAATATGTCACACTAAATATAAAACACACAGACATTGCCATCATCCTAGTGGACAGGTTCAATGCTGCCTTCTCTCCCCACCACACCAAAAGGGAACATATGTCTCGCATCACAGTGCTTCCCCCCCCTGACATCACAGATGCTCAGGTAAGAGATGCCCTTCCCAAAGCAATAAACACTGCATCAATGGGACCAGACAGTGTCCCAGGCTGTGTCCTACATGAACCACAAGAAGAGCTACACCCAGACATAACACCACTGTTCAATCCCAGCCTTAATACATGATATGTGGCCAGAGAGTGGCATACAGCAACAGTGGTCCCTCAACATGCAGGTGGTGCCGTCACGGATCCTGGACACTACTCGCCCCATATGTCTGACTAGCTTTGTCTGCAAAGCTATGGCAAGAATCATCAAGAACCTCACATATCTAGATATTGTGGACCTACAGACATGTCACCATACACAGTTTGGCTTTGTCAATGGCAAATCCTGCCTA
Source organism: Protopterus annectens (assembly GCF_019279795.1). Lineage (NCBI taxonomy): Eukaryota > Metazoa > Chordata > Ceratodontiformes > Protopteridae > Protopterus > Protopterus annectens. The sequence goes on from NC_056733.1 coordinate 670,791,421, forward strand.
TCAAACCTGTTTGCTTTGTTTGAAACAGTCACCAAGGCCACTGTCAAGGGGTAGGAGGTCCACACAGCCTACCTGGACCTTGCATAAGCCTTGGATACAATACCCCACTTGTGCATTCTAGGGAAGCTCACCAGTGTACATATTAACCCCTATGTCACTATGGGTATTGCACAGTGGCTCAAGGGCAGAACACACATGGTAGAATTGCTGGAGCCATGTCAGCCTCCAACCTGGTACAAGTGGTGTCCCACAAGGCAAAGCCCTAGGGGCTGTCATGTTCATTATATATTTGTCATAGGTACAGGCCAACATGGAAGTACTGTGGCTCAGCAAGTCACAGGTGACTGCAGACTGAACACCATAATCAACTCAACAGCTAACACGCATCCTCCAAAAGGGACTCTTGCAAACACACGACTTGTGCCACAGCCATGGCCTCAACGTGAATGACAGAAAGAGTATAGTCATCCCTTTTGTCAAACACTAAATGACCACAATGTACCACATATGTGTTAATCCAGTAAGTGCAGACCAAGGAATTATGGACCTTGGGGTACACAGGTTGATAGCATTCTACCATTTGACAACAACATGGACAAAGTGGTTAGGTAAGCATGTGATATGGGCCACATCATCATGGGATCCACATGTAGGCCAGGGGAGGACATTGTGCCCCTTTACTCATCCCTCATCATGCCCATAATTGACTATGATGAACCTGTCGGCATGCACCTTACCAGACACCTGCAGCAACTGGGGCTACCACATATCTACCTCGACAAGGGGATCAAAGTGCTCAAACAGATGCCACATACTGACTGGTTAAAGTAGCAGCAGCTGTACTCAGTGACATACTGACTCTTCATAGGCAATCTGTGCCTGACATAGAAGGCCAGGTCATACCCTCACGTAATGGCCATGCTGCATCTCAGAATATCCAGATCCCACCAGGATACACGCTGGAAATACTTGAACTTCAGGAGTGATATACATAGGACATGGTGGAGGGGCACATTCACAACTCAGAGGCACCCTTCATTCCTGATTATTATCCCAATAGAGGTTAGGTGGACTGACTCAGTGACTATCTTCAAGAGCGATATTAATGACTGGATGTGACATTGTAGGGTTACGCTGGGTATCACTTATGTGTCACTGTGAGAAAGAGGCACAGTATACTAACCTTGGAAAAGGGCATAGCAAGACAGATTCACAATGCATGTTGAAAGGCACGCACATTCTGGCTAGGTGGATACATGCCCTGGGCAGATATCCCTGTACGAACCTATGGACCTATGTCTCTTTTTCACCATTGGCCCTATGTGCTGTCAATCACCAATGTAATCTCAATACTCCGGTAGCATGTGCAAAGGTCAGTTGTCAGTCACCTCTATGGTACAGTTGTGGAATATGTGTGTCATGTAGTAATGTCACAGCTGCCACATGTACACAGTCAACCCTATCCCCTACCCATTGATGTACATCACATGTATGAGATGGAAACACATGGCCAAACTGTAACAGCAACATACAAGTCAGTCAGATGCATGGACACATATGACTCAGTCATTGTCCATGCCACCACAGCTGATGTGGGATGTCGCTCACTGGGATACGTGATAGGGAACATGGAAGGGATCACTGAGCAAGTGACACAGGCTGGTAGACCCCTGACCTTGGTTGGCATCAGACCCTCACCAGGGATTCCGACAAATTACTGAATGCTAATGAATAAGTGTATCTACAACACCATAGCTGAATGGTTCTTAGCATGCAGTCACTGCATTGCTATGGAATACTGTCTTACCACTCCCACAAAAGGTGAGAACATGCAGCTCCTGTACATTAACAACATGTAGACTTTATGCCCCAGACCAGGTGTGCATCCCTCACTACTAGGCTGATAGCATCTACATCTCACACTGTATATACACATCCCACATGCAGCATCTGCACAGAAGACCACGGTCATAATGTTACCCTGTGCAAATACCATGTATTCACATGTGGCAGGCATCACACATGGTAACTATTGAAAGTCTCAGGTACATATGTGTATTTGGCACACACATACATCATGTGTTCATTGCCATAACCGGTGTAATCAATGTCATGCATTATTGTGAGGGACAACCCACACACATGGGCATTCTGTGTGTGCACAACACACATGGCATGTCTGTAATCAAAAGCCATACATAATTGTGATATCGTTTAGAAATGGGTATGTGCATCCTGTAGTGTGTTTTCCCAGTTGCCAAAAGGGATGTTTCTTTCATACACACTTACCCCCCTTCACACACACTTGCCACCTGCTGGATTCAAACCCCTACCTAACTATGTTATGACACTAGAGACGGACGGATTAGCACAGCGCGCTATTCGCATTACTGGGGAATGTCCTTTCCCCTGATATACTTGTAGGGTGCTGACATCATCAGAGTTTAGAAAGTGGAATGATCATCCTGTGGTGTGTTTTCCCAGTTGCCAAAAGGGATGTTTCTTTCATACACACTTACCCCCCTTCACACACACTCGCCACCTGCTGGATTCAAACCCCTACCTAACTATGTTATGACACTAGAGACGGACGCATTAGCACAGCGCGCTATTCGCATTACTGGGGAATGTCCTTTCCCCTGATATACTTGTAGGGTGCTGACATCATCAGAGTTTAGAAAGTGGAATGATCATCCTGTGGTGTGTTTTCCCAGTTGCCAAAAGGGATGTTTCTTTCATACACCCTTACACACACACTTACCCCCTTCACACACACTTGCCACCTGCTGGATTCAAACCCCTACCTAACTATGTTATGATACTAGAGACGGACGCATTAGCACGGCGCGCTATTCGGATTACTGAGAGAATCCTTTTCTCCAATATACTTATAGGGTGCTGACATCATCAGAGTCTAGAAAGTGGAATGATCATCCTGTGGTGTGTTTTCCCAGTTGCCAAAAGGGATGTTTCTTTCATACACACTTACACACACTTACCCCCCTTCACACACACTTGCCACCTGCTGGATTCAAACCCCTACCTAACTATGTTATGACACTAGAGACGGACGCATTAGCACGGCGCGCTATTCGGATTACTGAGAGAATCCTTTTCTCCAATATACTTATAGGGTGCTTACATGATCAGTGTCTAGAAAGGGGGATGAGCATCCTCTGGTGTGTTTTCACATTTGCTAGGGGTAACATTTGGACCAAGTGTGTGAGCATGCCCAGTTCAGCCTTCCTGTGGCATGTTGTGTGAAAGATGTCTCATTTATCTAAGTGTGTGAGCATGCCCAGTGTGGGCTTTACATATGTTGAACTCTGCAGCCCATCACATTTGTGGATGAGTGTGACCTTCAACAAATACCTCCAGTTTATGGTTGTGTGTTCTGTGCCATGTTGTGTAGTTACTGTGAATGCTTTTTGTGTGAACAAAACTGGGAGTATACTGTGCCTGCAGGTTTTGCATGGGATACTTTGCACACAATTGTCAACATCCGTTCATACTGACCTAACACTGTAGCACTGTCTAGTGTAGTGTTTCAGTACTTTCACTGTGGTGGTCAGTATCCTGGGCTTCAGTCCTATCACTGATTTACATTTTCATAGTGTGCACAACAGGCTGGTTAGGGTCCAGTTGTGCACATCTGCACAAAGGCAGTGCCTCTACAGACCCTGTTAATTGCTGCCCCATAAGCTTAACAAGTGTAGTCTGCAAATCTATGGAGAGGATCATAATTGAGCTCATAAACAAAGATATAGGGGACATGCAGACATTGTACCCATCCCATTTTGGCTTGGTCAGGGGCAGATCATGCCTTTTGTACTGTGTTGACATCTTCAAATTGGTCACTTAGGCCATTGTTGGGGAAAGGCAGTCCATACAGCCTACCTTGGCCTTGCTAACACTTTCAACACAATACCCCACTCAGGTATTGTGGAAAACCCTAACAACTGAAATGTAAACCCATATGTCACAAGATGGGTTGCAAACTGGCTTAAGGACGGACCCACAGGGTTAGAGTTGCTGGCACTATGTTAGACTCCAGGCTGGTCACAGGTGGTGTCACACAGGGCTCAGTCCTTGGCCACCATTGTTTGTCATGTACTTCCCAGGAGTACAGGCCAACATGGGAGGGCTTTGGATGACAATGTTAGCAGATGACTGCACACTGGGCACCATAGTGGACAGTGCATCACACACAGATATCATTCAGAAGGGACTCACAGTAACTGATAGCTGGTGCCAGGGCCATGGCCTGAAGTCAGAGTGCACAACATGTGTAGACATACCCTTCAGGAAAAGCAAGGTGACCCCAAGCTACCATATAGGTGGCAATCCTCTAAGCACAGAGGAGGTTATCATGGACCTGGGGACCCAGGTTGACATTCGCCATTCTTCTGAGACTCACATTGCTAAAGTGGCTAGGAAGACCTTCTACATTGCCCACCTGATAAGGATGGGATTCACATCCAGCTCTAGTGGGTCATTGTTGCCTGTACTCTTCAGTTATCAGACCGGTGATCGAGTCAAATGCCCTATTGTGGCTGTATCTCACCCAACATCTGCAGCAATTGGAGACACCCTGACTGTCCCCCACCTAAAGGATCAAGGAACCACAACAGCTGTCATATGCTGCCAGATTGAAGACACTCACACTCTATTCACTCACATACTGTCTGCTTAGAGGTGACATGTGCCTGACATGCGAGGCCATGTCCAAACAGGGATTAATGGACATGCTCCACCTCAGACTCAGAAGATCCACCTGAACCACTAGTGCAGGTGACTGACACCTTAGCAGGGATGTATGTTGGACATACAGGAGGGATGGAGTTATCACCCGGAGACTCCCTATGCTGTGGAATACAATCCTGGTCCATTTGAGGCAGAGCACCTTGCTGGCTGTGTTCAAGAGGTATCTTGACCTAATGCTAGTCGGAGAATGTGTTTGTCCATCAACACATTGTAAGCGTAGTTTGACATGTCATATGTCTTGTTTAGTATACTGTGCCTCTGTCTACCTGTGACATAACATTGATACCCAGGGTAAACCTCCCATCTCCCATCCACTCATTAGGATTCCTGTTGAGGGGACTCAACAAGTGTCTTTATGGACAACCTGTACTGGTAGTTTACTCATGTGTGGGGGTGGCTTCTGTGTTTTGGATAATGCAGTACAGCCTGTCCTATATATGTCAGTGCTGGGGTTCAGGTCCCTCATGTGCATAGCTCCCTGCCATTCAGATTGTACAAGGTGCAGCATGTGCATTGATTCCAGCTTGGACATGGCTTTCTACATCAGGCACAGCTTGCATCTGGGTGGACAGCATGGCAGTGTGTGGAGCTGCACTCTGTTTAATCAGACTACACATTACATGTGTTCCAGCTCTGTCATACTCCTGGTGAGGTACTGTTGTGGACTTTACAGGTGCTGGATGTGTGTGCATGAGGTACACCCCACAGGGGCTGTTGTGGTCATTTCTACTGCTGATGAAAGATAACTGCAAAACCGGAATGACCTCCCTTAGCTAGATGTCAGACAGCATGGACCATACAATCACAACTGGAAACAGGACCCTCTCCACAAAGGGAAAGTGTCCTGTCTGGTGGACCCCAGCCATAAACAAACTGTATGACAGATGAGGGTTACTAATGCAAGACAGAGCTACATCTCCAAAAGGGAAGACAGCTGAGATCAGCACTAGTAGAAAGCTACATTATCTCATGAAGACATGCAAGGTCAACTTGGGGACATAAATCACCAAAGACAATGAAGGTAACCACACTGCTTTCTTCAGTTATGTCAGACACCTGGTTGTGAACCCTCGGATATGCTCAGAGTTGGTACACAACAACATATATTCCAGTGACCTGACAGATATTGGCAACATTCCGGACAGCTTCAGTGCGATGTACCCCTCCCTCACCCCCAAAACAAGATAGTTATCACTGCTGTATGTAACCTCACTGTCATCTTGGATGTCCATGTGAGAGCCACACTCAGCAAAGACAAGTACACAGCATCCATGGGACCTGCTGGTATCTCCAGTTGCATGCTATGTGAACTCCAGAAGGGGCTGGACCCATATATACAACTGCTAGTTAACCTTAGTCTTGCTACAGGATATGTACCTGAACACTGGCATACGGCAACAGTGGTCCCACTCCACAAGGGAGATGCCTCCACAGACCATGGCAACTACCACCACACAGGCTTAACCAGCCTTGTCTGCAAAGATATGGGAGGAGTCATGGAGCTCTTACACAGACACATTACTGACCTACAGACCCTTGTTCCCACCTAGTTCAGCTTTGTACAGGGCAGATCCTGCCTTTTGCACCTTTGCACCCGAAAAGTACCTACCATGAAGATCAGGGTTCTTCAACACATGTCATATGCTTCCGGAATAGAGGAAGTCCAGCTTTGTTCAGTGTCATACCGCATACTTACAGGTGACCTATGCCTGACATACAAGACCATGTCCAATCAGGATTTGGTAGACATGCTCCACTGCAAGCAATCCAAATCCACCAGAGCCATGAAAGCTGAGTATTTGAACCTCACCACATACATGTATAGGACATGCTGGAGGGACAGAGCCATAACTCAGAGGCATCTCACACTCTAGCAGAGTATCCCAGTTCATGTTTGACAGAGTCCCTCACTGACTCTCTTCAGGAGACATCTGGACAACTGCATATGAGACGGAGGCACAGACTAGACAGAGACACAGTCATGTTATTCAATTACGTAAGGGGGTCATAATGTGTCACTACTAAGTCAGAGGCACAATATTCAGAATCTATTCTGTACACTTATTACCACTATAAGGGGTGGCAATAGCCACATCACTATGGCTAGGCTTATACATGCACTAGGGCAGATAGCCTAGTATGAACCTGTGAACATAGGCCTGGGGCAGTTCCTGCTATTAGGACAGTGGTCTGCAGCAAGCTATATAGTAGTAGTCGGTTTTAGCCATTGGTTTTGACCATGGCTATTCCATGTTGCTTCTTGTTGTGGTACAAACATGGGTGTGTGGTTATCCATGCTATTTATTGCTAGTCACCCTCATTTTGTATCTTGTTCCATGTTTTTGCACATGTACATCACTGTATGACGTGCAGCTGTTTCCACAGGGTCATATGCGTGGATATGGATGTTAGTTGGGGTCCTCAGGTGTGCATATTGTACATGATATTACATTACTTAACACATGGCATTCATGCCTCAGGTGGTGCTGCAGGGCCACCTCTGTCGGATACACATACTACACTCCCTGTACGTTTGGAAGCAGGTTGTGTCATGTTAGGCATCCCTGTTACTGTATGAGTGAGTCAGAGCGGGTATCAGTCCCAGTGTTCCTACTGACCAAGCATATGTGCTATGCGTTGCCTCTTTGCCAAGGCCAGGTCATACTGGGCACGCCTCCTTCTTCATTCATGCTAACGAGTGCAGACCTGGTTTAAAGTGCTTAAAAGTGCCTTTATGGCACTTTGATTGACAGGTCTTGTACTCATTTTGAAAGTCTGGAGACAAAAATAAATTCCCACTGCCAGTCTCAAACCCAGGACCTTGGTAACATTAGTCTGTATGACCTACCACTAAGCCATGACAGCCATACAAAATCACTCTGCTAAAATAAATATAACAGTCAATAGTAGGAATTAGTATAAAGGCAATATAGGAGATGTACCATCCAAAGCATGTGAGGTAAAGTTTTAATGGCCAAATCACTGGATTCCCATACTAACCTTCACACTCACAGAACACTGTCAACAGCATACCAGCATGGTCCACGCCCTACAATCTGAAAGGGCAACGCCTATCTCACATACCTTTTATAGCAGTGTCCTGAAATCACAGTGAGACATGCAATCAACACACACCTGGCTGCATGCAATTAGCAAATGCTGCCTTACAATTGGTGCAGGGGCCATCACATGGACCTATGCAGATACCTACAAAAGTATTCAGTACCCACACTCCACTCATGCAATACAGTCATTGCACAAACCTAATGAGAAAGAGAGAGAGAGAGAGAGACAGAGAGAGAAGAGAAAATATACAGACAGCCAGCAGCAAAACCATGAGTAGCAAACAGCAAGCAGCAAGCAAGCACCACTGACACAGCAACAGCTGCCACAAACACAGGTAATGCAAAGTAGCAGGTTAATACTGTGTTTACTGTGACACCTCCAAATGTATCATAGTTCACTATCTATAGCTCTGTCCATGAGATAGGTTTTGTGTGCATAGTCCTGAAATATATACATATGTAATATTGCTGTACATGTTGCCCATACGTGAAACTTCCGTAGCTTAGAACAGAAGGCCAGTTGTGCATATGATGCAGTAGATACCAGGGTCAGTAGAGGTTACTCCTCATTGGTGTGGGACCACTGTGTCTGTATGGCACTCTTCAGGTACACATCCTGTAGTATGGCCAGGGAGTAGTATTAGTCTGTAATGTGGTGCCATGTCCTCCAGGGGTGAATGTAGCACACATCCAGGGATACCATTCTGTAACAGTGATGCTATGTGTCCTGCAATGTTGAGGGTGGCCCTCACCTGGACATGTGAGAGGATAGGGAGGTTACAGTCATCTGTGATAACTAATTCCACTTGTGTAGGAGAATGGGGGGGCGGATATCTGCACCTAAGCTGTCTGCAACAATATTGCCAATATCTCAAACATGTTTTCCATACGGAAATGCACACACAGTAACATCCCACATCCACACACTTGCCACATTCAGGCTTCAAAACACTATCTAGGTATATTCTGGTACATCTGCATGTTACAGTAGCATGTAGCACTATACTGAGTAGTGGCAGTTGTCTGTTGCCATGTTGTTTGGATAGAGTAAAAGGAGCATTTGTTTATCCTACTTTGTTTTGTGGACATTAGTTGAAGTGTAACCTTACATGCATCATTGGTACCAACACCTTCTGTGTTGTTGTTCTGTTTGTACAGGGTGCTGTCAACATCACTGTTTGTTAAGGGAAATGTGCACCCTGCAGTGCATAGCCCCATTTGGCAAAAGAGACATCCCACCCCCACCATTGTGCACACACACCAACCCCACCCACAGTAAAACGCATACTTTCCATTTGCAAGATCCAAACCCCTACCTAGATGTGTTATGACTCTAAAGGCAGACACATTAGCAGAGTGTGCTATTTGCATTAGTAGGAGCAATCTTTTCCAATGCTGTACTTAGAGGGTGCTGACATCATCTGTGTTTACGAAGAGGGATGTGCACCCTGTAGTGTGTTCTCCCAGTTGGCAAAAGGCACTTTCTCTCTCCACAGCGTTATGCACACACACAAACCCCACTCATACTAACACACATACATTCCCTTTGCAGGATTCAAACCCCTACCTAACTATGTTATGACACTAGAGACGGACGTATTAGCAGAGCTATTCGCATTACTGGGAGATTTCATTTCAGTTGATCTACTTATAGGGTGCTGACATCATCAGTGTTTAGAAAGTGGAATGAGCTCCCTGTGGTGTGTTTCCACAGTTGCCAAAAGGGATGTTCTTCTCATACACACACTTACCCCCATTCACACACACACATGCCACTTGCTGGATTCAAACCCCTACCTAACTATGTTATGACACTAGAGACGGACGTATTAGCAGAGCGCTATTCGCATTACTGGGAGATTTCATTTCAGTTGATCTACTTATAGGGTGCTGACATCATCAGTGTTTAGAAAGTGGAATGAGCTCCCTGTGGTGTGTTTCCACAGTTGCCAAAAGGGATGTTCTTCTCATACACACACTTACCCCCATTCACACACACACATGCCACTTGCTGGATTCAAACCCCTACCTAACTATGTTATGACACTAGAGACAGACGCATTAGCAGAGCGCGCTATTCAGATTACTGGGAGGTAGCATTTCTACTGATCTACTTATAGGGTGCTGACATCTTCATTGTTTGGAATGGGGAATGTGCATCCTGTGGTGTGTTTTCACAGTTGTTAAGAGGAACATTTGAACTAAGTGTGTGAGCATGCCCAGTTCAGCCTTCCCATGGCATGTTGTGTGAATGATGTCTCATTTATCAAAGTGTGTGAGCATGCCCAGTGTGAGCTTTCCATATGTTGAACTATGCAGCCCATCACAGTTGTGGATGAGTGTGAACTCCAACAAATAACTCCTGTTTAAGGTTGTGTGTTCTGTGACATGTTGTGTAGTTACTGTCCAGATGCTTCCTGTGAACACAACAGGGATTATACTGTGCCTGCAGGTTTTGCATGGGATACTTTGCATACAATTGTTAACATCCATTCCTACTGACCTAGCACTGTAGTACTGTATAGTGTAGTGGTTCAGTACTTTCACTGTGGTGGACAGTATCCTGGGCTTTAGTCCTATCACTGATTTACATTTCCATACTGTGCACAACAGCCTCTTTAGGGTCCAGTTGTGCACGTCTGCACAAAGGCAGTGCCTCTATGGACTCTGGTAATTACTGCCCCATAAGCTTAACAAGTGTAGTCTGCAAAGCTATGGAGAGGATCATAATGGAGCTCATAAAGAAAGATATGGGGACATGCAGACATTGTACCTGTCCCAGTTTGTGTTGATCAAGGGCAAGTCATGCCTTTTGTACTTGGTTGACATTATCAAAACAGTAACTAAGGCCATTGATGAGGGAAAGGCAGTCCATAGAGCCTACCTTGCCCTTGAAAACACTTTCAACGCAATACCCCACTCAGGTATTGTAGGAAACCCTACCAACAGAAATGTACACCCATATGTCACAAGATCAGGTTGCAAACTGTCTGACGGACAGGACCCACAGGGTTAGAGTTGCTGGCACTATGTCAGACACCAGGCCAGTCACATGTGGTCTCACACAGGGCTCAGTCCTTGGCCCCTATTGTTTGTTATCTACTTCTCAGAAGTACAGGCCAACATGGGAGGACTTTGGCTGACAAAGTTTGCAGATGACTGCACACTGGGTGCCATAGTGGACAGTGCATCAGACACGGATATCCTTCAGAAGGGACTCACGGACACTGATAGCTGGTGCCAGAGCCATGGCCTGAAGTCAACTTGCAAAACATGTGTAGTCATACCCTTCAGGGAAAGCAAGGTAACCCCAAGCTACCATATAGGTGGCAATCCTCTAAGCACAGAGGAGGTTATCATGGACCTGGGGACCCAGGTTGACAGTCACTGTTCTGATGACACTCACATTGCTAAAGTGGCTAGTAGGACCTTCTACATTGTCCACATGATCAGGAAGGGATCCACATCCAGATCTAGTGGGTCATTGTTCCCCTGTACTCTTCACTTATCGGACCGGTGATCTGGTACACTGCCTTATCTGGATGTATCTCACCTGACATCTGCAGCAAGTGGAGAGACCCTGAATGTCCCCAACAAAGGATAAAGGGTCTCCAACATCTGTCATATGCTGCCAGATTGAAGACACTACAGCTCTATTCAGTCACATACTGTCTGCTTACAGGTGACATGTGCATGACATGCAAGCATGTCCAACCAGGGATTAATGGACATGCTCCACCTCAAAATCGTCAGATCCACCTGAACCACTAGTGCAAGTGACTTACACCATAGCAGGGATGTACATTGGACATGTTGGAGGGGTGGATTTATCACTCGGAGACTCCTATGCTGTGGAATACAATCACGGTCCATGTGAGTCACAGCACCTTGCTGGCTCTGTTCAAGAGGTATCCTGACCTGTGGATGGGAAATCATAGGTTTACCCCGGGATCGTCACTGTGTCACTGCTGGAGACAGGCACGTCAAACTAATGGGCACAGTACTGTTTCCATATAAGGGGTGGCGTACGCAACCAGACTCTGGGCTAGGCTTAGAACTGCCTTGGGGCAGATAGCCTAGTATGAACCTATGAACCTATGAACCTATCTGACCATGTTGCATTATGTTCATATGTGAACTACTTACAACGGCCTCATCCAACATCAGTAGTGTATTCCACAACATGGGTGTACATTGGCAAACACTACCGATGTGCCCAAGGCCATTTCTAATGCTTATTGGATAGTGTGTTTGTCCATCAACACATCGTAAGTGCAGTTTGACATGACATATGTCTTGTTTTGTATACTGTGCCTCTGTCTACCTGTGACACAACATTGATACCCAGGGTATACCTACCATCTCCCATCCACTCGTTAGGATCCCTGTTGAGTAGAATCAATGAGTGACTCTATGGATAACCTGTACTGGTAGTTTACTCATGCGTGGGGTGGCTTCTGTGTTATGGATAATGCAGTACAGCTTGCCCTATGTATGTCATTGCTGGGGTTCAGGTCCCTCATGTGCATATCTCCTGCCATTCACATTGTACAAGGTACGGCATGTGCATTGCTGCCAGCTTGGACATGGCTTTCTACATCAGGCACAGCTTGTGTCTGGGTGGCCAGCATGGCAGTGTGTGGAGCTGAATTCTGTTTAATCAGGCGACACATTACATGTGTTCCAGCTCTTTGATACTCCTGGTGAGGTACTGTTGTGGACTTTACAGTTGCTGAATGTATCTGCTGAGGTACACCCCACAGGCGCTGTTGTGGTCATTTGTAATGCTGCTGAAAGATAACTGCAAAACCACAATGACCTCCCGTTAGCTAGATGTCATAACCCTCATGATTAGGTTGGTATACGGATTGTTTCTGTTAACCCTACAGCCACATTTTTGTCCAATGCAGGATATCTATCACCTTGTGTCCCCCATTCTGGCATTACATGTTAGGTATGTCATGGGTCGACACCTATGTGGGAATTGGTGGTCACTTACTGGATATCCACAGAGGCTGACTATACTGTTTTCACCATTTAACATGCTGACATGGCTATGGCACCAGTTGTCTGTTTCTATGTGGCCCTTTTATTGGATGCTTGTGTCAGCTGGTGTATCGGATATGTCAGGCGGCTTGTTGTCCTCTACAAACATGTTCCAGCACAGTCCTTACTTGTTGGCCTGTACCTATGGGGCATATATACCAGATGGTGAAGGTCCCAGGACCAAGCTTTGTGGGATGCCTGTTATATGTGGTTTGTAGTCTGACATGGCTGCTGCATGTCTGACCATGTCAGTTCTGTCGTTGGTCTGGTTTGCAACCCTCTCATGACATTGGGGTGTATATATCAGCTGGTGAGCAAATCTATACGGAACACATAGGGTATTGTACAGAAGGCTTTGCAAGGTCCAGCTACACTGTGTGGACCACATTGCCCTCATCACTGACTTCAAGTACTGTTTCAACTGAGTCACACATGTTTAGGGGTGGGGTCTGCACTTTGTAAACCCACACTGGGTAGGGTCGGGTGTCAATAGATCCACAATATCATTATGTCTGTGGTACATGCTGGTCCTTTCCATAGCTGTGCAGACCAAACCTCTCATGATTCTGTGGTGGTTGTTTTACTATCCATTCAGGAGACACCTTTGTTGAGAACACCCACTGTTGTTGTACACTGCTCTTTGGGTGCGTACCTGTGGTAAGGGTGTCATAATGTCAGGGAGGCGGCAGTCTGCGGGGGAAGGTATTTAGAAAAATGGGGGTTTGCACTGCACATGTCAGGATGTATGTTGGCCATACCTGTGTGTGTCTGGTATGTTGTTTGTAATATCTGTGTGATCCGGAGCATATCCAGGAATCAACAACATGCTTACTACCATCATTTGCAACAGCCTTGGGGTTATCTGTAGTGTCCTGTACAATCTGTATCATAATGGGTTCATACTAGGCTACCCCCCTAGGGCATCTGTAAGCCTGCATGTCCATTTTGTTTGATGGATTCTGGGGAATTGTCTACACCTGTGTCAGTGCTAGTATGATACCAGGGGTATAGTGACAAACAGCTCAGAAGCTGACTTCACACTTCTTCGGACTGAGATGGTATCCATTAAGCCCACTGGGCCAGTGGAAACCACAACACACAATGGTGACTCCTGCACAGACACTTTCTACGGACATCTCCGAGTAAGCATGGACCATGCAATCACAAATGAGAATGAGACCCTCACCACCAAGGGAAAGTGGCCTGTCTGGTGGACCCCAGCCATAAACGAACTGTATAACAGATGAAGGATACTAATGCAAGACAGAGCTACATCTCCAGAATGTAAGGCAGCTGTGATCAGCAGTAGTAGAAAGCTACATTCTCACATAAAGACACCCAAGTTCAACTTGGGGACATAAATCACCACAGACGATGAAGGTAACCACACTGCTTTCTTCAGTTATGTCTGACGCCTGGGTGGGAACCCTCATATATGCTCAGATTTGGTACACAACAACTTATATTCCAGGGACCTGACAGATATTAGTGACACCCTGGCAGACCAGTTCAGTGCAATGTACCCTTTCCCTCACCCCCAAAACATGATAGTTATCACAGCTGTATGTAACCTCACTGTCATCCTGGATGTCCATGTGAGAGCCGCAGTCAGCAAAGGCAGTACACAGCATCAATGGGACCTGATGGTATCCCCAGTTGCATGCTATGTGAACTACAGATGGAGCTAAACCTGTATATGCAGATGCTATTTAACCTTAGCCTTGCTACAGGATCTGTACCTGAACACTGGCGTACGGCAACAGTGGTCCCACTCCACAAAGGAGATGCCTCCACAGACCCTGGCAGCTACCACCACACAAGCTTAAACAGCCTTGTCTGCAAAGCTTTGTGAAGGGTCATTATGGAGCTTCCACACAGAGACATTGGTGTCCTACAGACCCTTGATCCCACCCAATTCAGCTTTGTACAGGGCAGATCCTGCGTTTTGCACCAAGTTGACTACTTTGAAACTGTCAGTAGAGCCGTTGATGAGGGCTACACAGTACACACAACCTACCTGCGCTTGGCTAAGGCCTTTGACACAATACCCCACTCAGGCATCATAGACAAGCTCAACAGCTGAAATATAACACCATATGTCACAGCATAGGTTGCAAAATGGCTCAGAAACAGAACCCATAATGTCAACATTGCAGGTGCCTTGTCAGGTTCAAAGCCAGTCACAAGTGGTGTCCCACAAGGTTGTGTCCTGGGACCTCTCTTATTTGGTATTTACTTTTCAGATGTGAAAGCAAACATAGGAGGGTTGTGGCCGACAAAGTTTACAGATGACTGCAACCTGGGCACCATAGTGAATACATCAGCCAGCACACACATCCTACAGACTGCCGTCACACAGACAGATAGCTGGTGCTGGACTCATGGCCTGAAACTGACTGCAACTGATGTGTAGCCATCCCTTTGGGAGGAACACAGTACCCACAGATCTGTACATAGACAGCAACCCAATGAGTACAGGAAACAAATCAGACAGCTGGGGACACATGTAGATAGTGACATCTCATTTGACACCCATGTTGCCAAAGTTGTTTGACAGACTTTCTATCTTGGCCACCTTATCATGGAGGGTATTCCATCCAGACCATAGGAGGTCATTGTACCACTATACTTCTCCCTTATCAGGCCCATGCTTGAATACAACGCCCCATTTGGTATGTACCTCAACCAGCACTTGCAGCAGCTGGAGAGACCCCACAAGTACCTTACCATGAAGATCAGGGATCTACAACACATGTCATATACTTCAAGAATAACTAAAACAAGCTTTTTCAGTGTCATACCACATACGTACAGGTGACCTATGCCTGACATACAAGACCATGTCCAATCAGGATTTGGTAGACATGCTCCACTGCAAGCAATCCACATCCACCAGAAACATGGGAGCTAAAGATTTGAACCTCAGCACATACATGTATAGGACATGCTGAAGGGACAGAGTCATAACTCAGAGGCATCTCAAACTCTAGCAGAGTATCCCAGTTCATGTTAGACAGAGTACCTCACTGACTCTCTTCAAGAGACATCTGGACAGCTGCATGTGGACAGGGGCACAGACTAGACAGAGGCATAGTCACATTATTCAATTATGTAAGGTGGTCATAATGTGTCACTACTAAGTCAGAGGCACAATATTTCGTATCTATGCAGTACACATATTACCACTATGAGGGGTGGCAATAGCAATATTCATCAAGGACACCCTCACCTCATGGTTGGTGGCAACACACGATGCATTGGACACCATCCGGGTGCAATTAACCATAGGCAAGACTGCTCTGCAGTTTGTAGCATGTTACAGGCCATCCTCTGAAACTCAGGTACCTCACAGAGCTTTCATGAAAACAGTGGCGGGGATACATGTACCTGCAAACACCATCACACTGGGTGATCCCAACTATCCAAATATAGACTGGGATCAGTACTACAGCCCCAACACTCTAGCCCACAGGTTCCTAGAGTTCATACACTCACATGCCATGGAAGAACTAGTCACCATCCCCACAAGAGGAGACAACATAGTAGATCTCATCATCACAAACATGGGCTCACAATGTTCAACACCAGAGGTATACCCATCATTGGTGAGATCAGATCATAACCTACTCTCAGTGGAAGTCCACATCCCACCCCACCCCAGATAGAAAAGACCACAGTGCAGAACTTCTCAGAAGCCGACTACACACTTCTAATGACTGGTGTGGTCTCTTTCAAAGCCCCCAAGCCAGCAGACACCATTACCCAAGCCACTGTATCACTTACAACTGCCTTCTACCAGCACCTTCAGGACTGCATGGATGAGGCAATCCCAAACAAAACACAGACTCGTTGTACCAGAGGCAAGCGTCCAGTGTGGTGGACCTCAGCCATAAACAAGCACTACAACACAAGGAAGGAGGTACTACAAGATAGAGCGATATCCGTGGAAGGGTAGACACCCTGCTCAATATAGGTGAAACACTGAGTTCCCCATGAAATCATCCAAGGCGAATATTGGGAGTAAACCCACTAAGGACTCACGGGACAACCATGAGGCCTTTTATACATCGTTACACACCTGGGAGGAAACTCCCAGATATGCTCAGAATAGGCTCAGAATGCTGTAAATATCACTGAACCTACAGACATTGCCAACATACTGGCTGACAGGTTCAGTGCAGATTTCTCCCCACCCCTCCACCACAACTGGAGAGATATGTATGAAAGAGGATTGTAGCCCCCCAAACATCTCAAATGCTCAGGTGGGAACTGCTCTATCCAAGGGAAAGAACGCAGCATCCATGGGACCAGATGGTGTCCCTGGTTTTGTGCTCCATGAACTCACTCAAGAATTAAACCCGCAGTCAGGGCAGCTGTTTGATCTTAGCCTCAACTCAGGATATGTTCCCAAGGAGTGGCATATGTCAATGGTGGACCCACTTCACATGGGGTGCCTCCACCAACCACGGAAACTACCATCCCATCAGCTTGACAAGCAGGGTCTGCTAAGCTATGGAGAAGATCATAATGGAAGTCATAGATGAGGACATAGGGGACTTGCAGACATTAGATCCAACCCAGTTAGGCTTTGTCGAGGGCAGATCATGCCTTTTAAACTTGGTTGACTGTTTCATAACAGACACCAAGGCCATTGACAAGGGCAAGGCACTCCACACAGCCTACCTTGACCTGGCAAAGGCTTTCAACACAATACCCCACTCGGGTATCATTGAAAACATCACCAGCTTAAATGTGAACCCATACATCACAAGATGGGTTGCAAACTGGCTACGTGACAGAACAGACAGGTTCAGACTTGCTGGTGCCATGTCACACTCCACAACTGTCACAAGTGGTGTCCCACAGGGCTCAGTCCTGGGCCCACTATTGCTCAGCATCTACTTTTCAGAAGTACAAGCAAACACAGCAGGATTATGGCTGACAAAGTTTGAAGATGACTGCAAACTGGGAACCATAGTTGGACACCCATCTGACACAGACATCCTTCAGAAGGGTGTCATAGACACGGATAACTGGTGCCAGAGCCATGGCCTTACATTAAACACTAAACAATGCATAGCCATACCCTTTGGGAAGAACAAGGTTACCACTAGTTCCCATGTAGGTGGCAATCCTCTAAGCACACAGGAGGTTATCAGGGACCTGGGCACCCAGGTTGACAGTAACCTTTTGTTTGACACTCACGTTGCCAGGGTAGTTAGGTAGAACTTCTACATTGCCCACCTCATCATGCAGGGATTCACATCTAGATCCAGGGAGGTCATTGTTCCCCTGTACTCTTCACTCATCAGACCATTGATTGAGTGCAATGCCCCATTCAGCATGTATATGACCCGACACCTATGGCAATTGGATGGGCCCACAAATTCCTCGACAGGAGGAGAAAGGGTCTCAAACATATTTCTTATGCTGCCCGACTGAAGGAATTCCAGCTTGATTCCGTGACTTACCGTCTGCTCAGAGGTGACCTGTGCCTGACATCCAAGGCCATGTCCAAACCTGAGTTAATGTACACGCTTCACCTCAAGACCTCTACATCCATCAGAACTACAGTGGCAGGAGATTTAAACCTCAACACAGATATTAATAGGATGTGCTGGAGGGACAGATTCTTCAACCAGAGAGTCCCTATGCTGTGGAACAACATCCTGGTACATGTGAGGCTGAGTACCTCACTGGCTTTGTTCAAGTGAGATCTTAATCAATGGATGGGAGATTGCAGGTATGCCCCAGGGATAACCTCAGTATCACTGCTTGTCAGAGGCACAGCAATATAATGGGCAAATTATCCGTCAGAGTGAAGGCGGCAGACTCCACGGAACTCTGGTCTAGGCTTATAAATGCCCTAGGGCAGATAGCCTAGTATGAACCTGTGAACCTGTGAACATAGGCCTGGGGCAGTTCCTGCTATTAGGACAGTGGTCTGCAGCAAGCTATATAGTAGTAGTCAGTTTTAGCCATTGGTGTTTGACCATGGCTAATGCATGTTGCTTCTTGTTGTGGTAACAACAGGGGTGTGTGGTTATCCATGCCATTTATTGGTAGTCACCATCATTTTGTATCTTGTTCCATGTTTTTGCACATGTACATCACTGTATGAGGTGTGACCCTGGTAGTGTCAGGGTGCTGATGTGCGCTTTGACCCTGTTTTCTATTACAGCACTGATATGTGCATTCCCTATACTGTGTGCATTTACACTGCACACATCTTGCTGTTTATACCTTTGGCATTGGGTAGCATTACATCTAGGTTCCTATCCCTTGTGATAGCTATGAGGTGGGTTTGTGTTTTTGTGGTTTATGATTGGTGAGGGTGGATGTTAGTCATGGTCCTCAGGTGTGCATATGATACATGGTGTTACATTACTTAACACATGGCATTCATGCCTCGGGTGGTGCTGCAGGGCTGCCTCTGTCGGATGCACATACTACACTCCCTGTACGTTTGGAAGCAGGTTGTGTCATGTTAGGCATCCCTGTTACTGTATGAGTGAGTCAGAGCGGGTATCAGTCCCAGTGTTCCTACTGACCAAGCATATGTGCTATCGTTGCCTCTTTGCCAAGGCCAGGGCATACTGGGCACGCCTCCTTCTGCCTACTGGGACAAGGTCAGGTTGTTCCTCCTCCAAGTCACCCCTGCCTGTGGTGGCCTTGGCAATGGTGGGGGATGTTTGGCCCAGCCCTGTGCTGGTCCTGCTGCAGCTGTTTCCAGGATCATATTATGTAGCATAGCACATATCATGATCATTTGGGTACATGTAGTTGGTGTGTACTGCAAAGCTCCACCAGACATGTCCAGACATCGGAACCGTGACTTGAGCAGCCCAAACACACGCTCTATGATATTACGTGTTTGTGCGTGTGCCTCATTATGGCGTTCCTGTTCGGGTGTGTGTGCATTTCTGATGGGTGTCATCAGCCACGGCTCAAGTGCATAACCAGCATCCCCCACTAGGTGTCCGTGTGGGAAGTCCCCATTGGCAAATGATTGGTACAGCTGCGTCAGATGCCAGATGTGGGAATCGTGGTAGCTCCCAGGGCAGCCAGCACACACATTCATTATTATGCCCTGGGCATCACACATGACCTGGCAGTTGATGGAGGGGTATCCCTTGCGGTTAATGTAGACTCTACCCCGCTCACCGGCTGGTGCCTTGATGTGTATGTGCGTGCAGTCTATTGCACCCAGCACCTCAGGGTATCCCGCTATTTGCTGGAAGAGACGCATATTGCTGGCCACAACCTCACGGTCATTAGGGACATATATATGATCACTGACATGTGGTGACATGGCATCCAGGAACTGGTGCAGCACCCTGGAGGCTGATGCCTGTGATATCCCCATCATATCGCCAGTTGGTCTCTGGAAGGTACCTGTTGCTAGTATTCTTAGGCCAACACATACCTTGGTTTCCACTGGGATGGGTTCCCCTCTGTTGGTTCTGTGTGTGAGGCGTGGCCTGCACAGCTCAACAATCTGCTGCAGGAGCTCTCTGTCCACTCTATAGCGCTCTACTATCTCCAGCTCATGTAACCCATGGTAGGTGACCCTGGGCCTGTATACTCTTCTCCTTCTCCTCACTCTGGGTTGTCTGTCAGCATCTGCATTATCACCACCCTCAGCAATTCGCCTATGTCTGATTATAACAGCTATGGCAGCCCCTAGCATTTCTGCTCTGAGTTCAGCTTTTTTCAGTTTTCAATTCTGATAGCTTAGTTTCTGGCAGTATCTCTTTGTCAGCATCTGCATTATCACCCACCAGCATTTCTGCTCTGAGTTCAGCTTTTTCAGTTTTCAATTCTGATAGCTTAGTTTCTGGCAGTATCTCTTGTGAGAAACAGCCTGCACTGCTCTCTGTTGTGTTTTAAGTGCTGGGTTGGGTTTCTAGTCTGCCTGTGTAATTGCCTGCTTCCAATTATTTCCACCAATTAACTCCAGCAGTATTCCCTGGCAGTTTCCCTGTATTTTGGTTGTTTCCTGCTTCCTCTCTGTTTCCTGAGGGGAGCAATGTGCACACCAGCTTAAACACGCTCACAGTCACTTAAACGCGTACACATCCCTACACGGTGTTACACGCGCGCACACATCCTTACACGGTGTTAGCTAGGCTGATTCATGCTAAAACGCGCGCACACTGCCTTACACACGTGCACGCCAGCGCAAACCGTTGTAAACAGTTTGCAACACGCTCCCACATGTAGAACCTGCCTCACACGCTGCAGCGCCGCATGCACGTATATCAAGAAACTTAGAGTGTAGGGATAGCGTATGCCCTCAATTTCTTGACTTTCCTAGTGTTCTGTTGGGACACACCTCCCTCCCTGATGTCTGTCTGTCATCTCTTACCTTACATTGCCCTCCAATCTGGTACATTTCTTTCTATCCTTCCCCATGATGTCACCTACCTCTTACTCTGTTCCTCCCCTTCTCTAACTCTTACACTACTCAGAAAGTGCTCATTACCTATGTGGCAGTGTGATTCAGTATTGTAACCCTCATTTACATAGGATTGCCTAGTAATGCTTAGTTACATATCTTACACGGAGCTTCCCCTTGACAACCACTAAACGGAGGCCATATTGTTTTGCTCTGCAAGTCCCTCCATTGACATTTCATGTAATACATAAATCCCACAATTGTGGGCTTATAGGCTTCGGTTTTCAGTTTTAGGTAGCGCACCCGTTTGCGGGTGTGCTACAGTTAAACACATAAATCCGTGAAAAAAAAAAGTTATATAACATTTTTTGCAACACTTTTTCATGCCAATGGCCACATATTTGGCCATTGGCATGCTTACTGTAACAAATGCACCCTTTATTTGGAGCTGACATTTTTAATTTTGCAGAAATGTACTCAGTTGTCAGCTGAGTACATTTCTGCAGCTAACACGTCCGTTACACGGACTGGTTTGGGCTTCGTGGATCGCTCACATACCTCATTTGCATATCTTGGAGCTGCAAATGAGGTATTGAGCATTTCCACGCCCACTCCGTGTAAGAGACGTGTTAGCTGTCTCTTACACGGAGATTTGGGCTGTTGCTGAATCAGGAGGCTTACACGGAGGCTTACACTACTCTTAAACTCCGTGTAAGCCTTCCTGAATCTGGCCCACACTCTTTCTTCACAGATATGTAGCTTGCTCCATATCCTTACATCGTATGCCACAACATAGCAAGATATCTTTAAAAAAAAGCAATGGAGAAAGGAAGATCTCCGTTACTTTTTTTTTAAAGATATCTTGCTATGTTAAACATATAACAAAGCGAGATTACAGCAATGGAGATCTTCCGTTCTCTGTTGCTACCTAACAGAAACAAAAAAACAAATCAAGACTTTTACTTATGGAAAAAGTCCGGGCGACTGGACCTTTTTCCATTAGTATAAGTCAGATTTACAATGGGACAGTGGCTGGGCTGGCCAATCAGCGTGCACATTTTGGAATACTAATTGGCAGTCATTGTATAATTCAAGTTCTATAACATCAGTATTTCTGAACTGTACTACCATTTCCTTTTGGGCCATATGTTTAAATTATTGAACATGCATCCTTCCATAAAACACACACGTTCTTTCTTTCACAGTCATTAACAGATCTTTCTGCCAAATTAAAAGTGTCAAATTTTACCAAACTTAAGACTGTGTTCTATACATATTTATGCTTTCACATAATACACATAATACACAGGATACCCAAGTGATATTGTCAACGTGTCTCAAATAATCTATCTGTGAAAATACATCCCGTTTTTACTTTTAATATACACTGCTAGTTTTTTCTTGTTTATAACCCTTAACTGTCTTTTCCCTCACACACTGTTGATTCAGTAAAACTACTGAAGCATAGTTCTGTACGTATTTCCTGACAGTGTCAAAATATCCCATTATTTTGGGCTGAGCACATGCATACATGCACACACACACACACACACACACACACACACACACACACACACACACACACACACACACACACACACACACACACACACACACACAGTTTGTACTCCTCTAACAAGTAAGTCTTACTGGCTGCATTATCTGCTGACATTCATATAGCAGGAACAGTTTCCATACCCAAACCTCTTCCTTCTCTACTCCTTACAACTGCACAACAAGTTGTTCGACAAACTCTCCCCAAGAAATTGCCAGTTCATCATCTGTCATATTCATTAGTTTAGCAGAGTTTCGTCATCAAAACCACCTTCCAATATGGCCCCTACCTCAACATTTTTTCATTGACTGCAGTAGTAACAACCTTATTTCCCCTCTCTCTGTCAACCTTTAACATCCACCATCTTGGATCTCCTCTTTCAAGATCAGGAGCTCTCTGATGCTGTTTATTAAAATGAGTGGGAGAATTCTTCTGGTGGCCAGTCCAAATATGCCCTAGTTGGTTAAAATACCACCTCGGGTATTTTCCTGAAAATAAGCCGCAGGCCTTCTGGGATTAACCTGGTGAACAAAAAGTAAATTAAAAAAAGTAATTTTTTAATTGCTTATGTATTTTTTAGAATTAATGGCTAAAATTGTTAGAAAAAGAATCCTGTAATTTGTTTTTTTTCGAAGAGATTTTTCCCTCAGCATGCACTGGCTGTCAGCCACCTTCATATCACTCTTGAACTCATTCGTTTCTCTGCTACTAGAGGAGACCCTACATTGGAGGCATGAGTCAACCTGTAGGGGCTGCCATCCAGACAGCTCTGGAGATGTTTCTGTCCTTACTCAATACGTCATGGTACAAGCAATGAGTACATTTTTTGTAAGGCCATAAACCTACCTTTGTTGGCTGATGTAGGAACCTGCATCACATACTGAGGCCTACTATTACCCTCTGTGTGTATGTAATTGCTTCAAACCACAAATTAATGAGGGCTGAGGGCTACCATCACTGGCTTGGTAAACCAGGCATATGTCTCCAGTTAGTGGTTGTAATAGGGTTGCCACCTTTCTACTGTGCCATTTCCTGACAAACAAGCCCCGCCCCATGCACAACCAAGCCACACCCATTCATTTTAATAGCCACACCCCTTTACTCTAGCACCCTTCAGCATAAGTCTTTAATATCACATACAGTTATCAATAAGTAGAAAAATGTGCAACGAGTCAAAAGTAAATAAAAAAAACTTTATTTAGCAATACTTCAAAAGGTTCACTACATGCAACAGTACATCACACACAAGCATGGGAAAACTAAGCCCAAGTCTCATATCACAGGTAGTACTAAAATGGAAATACAATTAGATATTAAAAACACCAGTTCATTCAAAGTAGTACATTAAGGGTTCACCACACATAATAGTAAAAGAAAAGCAAATGTTTAAAGTATCTTCAGTTTTGCTAGAAATCATTGCTTATACTTGAAGCTATATTTGGCATTTGATCTAGCAGCCTCAAGTAATGGCTGGTTATTTCTCACAAATGAATAAAATTGCGAACAACTCATGTTAAAGTTTAGCTTGACCTGCAACTCTGCCTTCACAAGTGACACAAGCATTCTATTTCTTACATCAGTCCACGCATTCCCCATAAGTGAAAAAACCCTTTCCACAAAGCTATTGCTGGGGGTATTGAAAGAGCAAACTGCACCAGTCTGTAAAGTGGCTTGCAGTCTGGAGCTTTACTAAAAAAGTCACCCAGCGATCACTTACAGATGCCTCTGTCATCTGTAACAGGGCTGGCAATGCAGCAGTTAAAGTACAGTAGTCTGAGTAAAGTGCTTCAATGTCCACATCCAATTTGAAGAGGTCTGCAACTGCACGCAGTTCTGGCCAAGTTACAGGATGTTGGAGGCTGAGGACCTGCATAGCTTTAAAGGGACTATTATCATAGTCAAACCACTTCTGTAGGTAACAAAGTGCTTTACTGTAAAAATCACAGAAGGTCCTACAGACCTGCTGTGCGACAGCTGGAGTAAAGTGCTGTAAGGCAGATGAAACTTTAGTACCAAAGAACTGGTCATCTAGCCTTCTCTGCAACTCATCTTTTAGACTTTTCATCACGGTGTACAACTCTGGAGCAGAGAGAGTGTTACTTTCAAGTTTTGCTATAGACTTGTGGAATACCTGCAGGATGTAGTGCATGAAATGTATGTAGCACTCTGCCTCAGACACATCCCCACTGATGCCATCCTCATCGGCCTCCACAAATTTCCAGATAAGGGGTGACAGTCCTCAGGCCCTTGACTAATAAAATAACTTTTAATAGCAGGCCAACATTCTACCAGCCTTGCCACAGCTGGGAACAAAGACAGCCACCTTGTTACAACATGTTGCATTATTTCCTTAAAGTCCTGGTCTAGGAAAGAATAGAAGCCTTTCAACAGTGCCATTTTTAGCAGATGCTGAAAACTCACTATGTACTTTCAAAACCAGAGTCTCCACATCAAACTTTGCAAGGGCCTTGCTTGCATGCTTGGCACAGTTATGTATTACATGGCATAAACAGTTTGCTGCAATGATGTGAGGCACCTCAGATTTCAAACTTTTAAAAACAGACCTGTGCTTTCCATAATTGACTGAGGCATTGTCTGCAGCATAGCTAGCAATGTTTTGTATTTTGAGTCCTTTATGCACAAGGATGTCCTTTATTCTAGTAAAGATACATTCAGAACTTTCGTTATGATCCTCATAGAAATCAAGGAGTTTCTGTTGTGTGCCATGGGTGTGAGTAAAGTACTGAATAACTAAAGGGAACATTTTTCTGTTCCCTTTATTGGATGCATCTGATCCCACTGAGAAATAGGAATTGCCAAGTTCCTGCAGAAGGAGCTCCTCTGAATGAGGTGCAAGAACATTCATGACAATACTCTCAGATTTTGTCTTCCCACGGGTGAATTTCGAAGCCAAAGTAGAATCAGGGAAGACTGTCGGTGCCAGCTTACCTCCACAATCTATGGATACATATGAGTGACCATGTTTCACTCCATGATAGACTGCTGTCACTTCAGCTGCAGTGACTTTGGAAGCTTCACTGGTTACACTACATGGCTGAATAAACTTGGTCATTACGAGGTTCTGCCTCTGAAGCTGAAGGCTTTGATGATGTTTGTCTGACTTCTGATGGCTTTTCAATGCCTTTTCCCCATCCCATTTTACAGTGAAAGTTGTTCCACAGGATGTGCACTTTGCCATGGCATCTGCATTTGGAACAGGTCGCACCCATGAGTAGCTTTGCTCCCACACCTTATTATAACTGCAGAAAAACCTCTTAGGAGGCAGCGTTCAGCCTCTTCTTGATGATCCATTGACCTTTTCCTGAACATGATTCCTGTAGGATCCTTGCTCAACACTACAATAAACCAAAACAGCTATTAATAGAAAATCAAAACACTTGTGACCAACACCAGTGCCTGGTGGGGTCTGTGTCAGTCAGTAGCCACTAGCCAGAGTTCACATTCACATGTGAATCTCCAGACTTTCACACCCTAGTAATACCAAGTTGGTATAGGGAAAAAAAATGAGACTCCTCATGAAAAATTACAGTGAAGGTAAAGCAATGAAAGGCAGAAGCAACTCCTGTCTGAGGGACTTGCAGCTGTTACACATGAGCCTGGTGTGACAGCAGAATATGCACAGAAGGCATTCAACTGTGTGTAAAACACATGGGTCAGACACTACAGCAATGCACCAAATTAAGACCCTCTACTTTTATGTAGAACCCAGTGCAAACGTTATCCAGCTGAGTCTGAACACAGCAAGAAAGTTCAGGCATACTGTGGACTGACAAGATAAAGATGAAATACATGGCAGCTCAGCAATCATACCCTCTGGCTACAATTGTAATAACTTGCATAAAGACAAACAGGACATAGTGTGGGCCGACACAATGATAAACATGAAATATGTAACTCAGCAATCATAATACCCTCTGGCTGCAACAGTAATAACTTGCATAATGATAAGAGACCGTATGGGCAGACATAAAGATGAATTCCGTAGCCCCACAATTCCAGATGCAACACCCCATATTAAGTGCAAAGCACAGAGACCAGTCAACTTGGGGCTGGTTTCTCCCTTTTCCACTCCAGATCCTCACCACCACCTCCTCCCACTGGCACAGTTAGAGTTGAGCATAGTGGCCAAGTGAAGACCTCGAGCACCCTATTTATCAAACAGTGCTTTGGGCCCCTGCTAAAGCAGTTGAGACACACTTGAGGTCTGATTTATATACACAAGGGAAAGGCTGGCACAAGTTTACTAACTATGCCCCCCTTTTCCCCAGACTACAACATAATCAGCCAGCTACTCCTTATAAGCAACTTTAAGGCCCTAACAAAGTGTGTTCAGTCTTACTGTGCAATAGTAATAAACATTGCTAGTTTGACCAATGCCAAGGTAGTGGCCCAGTGTCACTAAATAAATATTTAAGTCATCTCAAAACTTAAATATCTACACAACAAAATGTTAGAAAATATCCTGTGTATATTCACTGTAACAAGCTCAAAACCGCATGAGATATTTCACATTGACAGTCCCAAAGAAAAGCAACTACATTAAGCCTTGCTATATACCCAAGACACCTAGGAAGAAACACAGGTCAAGATAAACATCACGGTGATAATAGACTAGAAAAGACAGTTCTACAGTCCAAGCATCCTATACAAATCATGTAATCATATATTCACTGTAACATCAAATGAGCTAAGCTTTGGTATAGACGGTATACCCTAGAAAACACAGATAAAAGGTAAACAGTTGTGATGACAAACTAGACAAAAAAGCTACATTTAAGCCTCACTATAATACGAAGACTGTACACCCTAGAAAAACACCCTAGGAAGAAACACAGGTCAAGGTAAACATCACGGTGATGACAGACTAGAAAGACAGATCTACAGTCCAAGCATCTTATACAAATCATGAAGTCATTATATATTCACTGCAACCAAGTCCAAAACCAGATTAGAAACTGTTCTAGTTAATAATCACCACATGTTGAACATCTAGATAGTTACACACATCTTGTCACCATCAATGAATGAGATAGTGCCAGCACAGCTAGTGAATTAATATAAATTTAATATTTAAAAATTCACTAGTAGCTGTGCTGGCAATATTCATTCCCTTGTCACACTAATCTTTGAAAATCTACCTTAATTCCAAAGAATTAATCCATTAAAAAAATTCCACTTACCTCCAGAAAAATCAGCAGCAGGGCTACTAAAACAAGCTCTCAGCAGCAGAAGAGAACAGGCAGCTAAAGGGCCAGCAAGCAGGGGAACACACCACCACCCAGTCCACAGCACTTCTCCTCCAGCCAGGGCAAGACTCCAGCAAGCAAGGCAAGCAGCAGGGCTAAGGCAATCCTTCCAGGCAGCAGGGCTTCCAGGCAGCAGGGCTTCCAGGCAGCAGGGCTAGGCAATCCTTCCAGGCAGCAGGCAATCCTTTCAGGCAGCAGGCAATCCACTGAAGACGTCCAAGCAAGAATTTCAGATCTTAAAGCACCCTTTTACAGTACAGAAGTAAAAGGTAAAAACTGAAGCTGAAGCGCCGCTTTATATGCATAAATTTTCGCGGGCTTTGCAGGACTTTGACTAGTAACTCTACGTGTTGATTGGCTGCTTGCTGCACGAGCCTCGTCTGCAGCAAGCAGCCAATCAACGAGAGTCCAAAACGGGAATGTTTTTTTTTTTAATACGCGCTGACGAGCCTGACGTTGCTATTTCCGGACTCCGACAGCAAGAACCGGAGAACCGGAGTGCCCTACTGATTTCCAGGCACTCCAGAAGAAAAACGGAGGGGTGGCAATGCTAGGTTGTAACTTTGTCATCTGCTGCAGGGAGATGGAGCCCTTACTGCAACCCACGTGACTGGAGTTTAATTAGTGGCCCCAATACTGGAGGAGCTGGGCAAGAAAGGGGAGGAGTGAAGGGGGTGTGGCCCACTAAGCTCTCTTTGGGGGAAGGTTGGGAGTGCTGCAAGCACTCTGAGGAACATGGATCCAGTGCAGTTTCCCTGATGGGGACTGGGGAAACCAACATTCATGCTTCTCATGTGGTGGCTGCTTGAAGTGAATGTCCCTTGCAGAAATGAGAGTTTGGCATCTGCAGTCATGCATTGCATGACCCCCTGGTGCTTGATTGAATGCATGCTGGGATTAGGGTCTGAAAGAAAAAGTCAAACCATTCAATGGCTACCTGAATGATGACCTCTCCCATCATCTCCTGCCCTGGTGATGGGGAAGGAATGAACTGATTGGTCAGGAGCAGGGCTGATGGTCTAAAAGCAGTGAAGGGAAAAAAAATCTGACAAAAAAAAAAAAACTTCATCTGCTAGCCTCTGTTTGTATGTGATGAAGCAGCCAGCCAGACCACCATTTCTCCCCAAGGGTAGGTAAGTGAATGCTAGATGCTCATTCCTAGCCCCAGCTCTAACAGCACAAGAGTTGCTAGTTGAACTCTGGTCATTTGGAACACAAAGCTTTACCTCTCTACATTACAGAATCAGGCTCTACAAGCATCCTTTACAATG